>NC_141548.1:16015000-16025000 GCF_021556685.1 Rattus norvegicus | reverse complement strand
CAGAAAACGCACTTCAGAAATCCTATTCTAATGACTATTCCCTTTAATTCAAGCCCCTCCAGAGGGTAGTTCAGTCTAAGAGCATCTGGTGTGTATCTGTGGGCACTTTACTCAGAGAAGACACTCAGGCGTTTGTCTTCTATCTCAGCCAGGTACTTTAGGCATGAAAAAAATGAATGAATGAATGAATGAATGAATGAAACAAAGAAAGGAAGGAAGAAAGAAAAGTAAGAAAGGCAGCGAAAGGAGGGTTTATTTTTAAATTAATTAGATTTTTCTGGAGAGGTAGCCAAGTTGTTCATCCCATAGGTAGGAAATGAGGCATTGTGAAAAAAAAATAACATACGAATAAAACCGAACCAGAATGTACACTGCTTGAGATGTCAAAAATCAAAGTAATCTCCAAAGAAACCCATTAAAACACTGTAATACGGGTCATTAGGAGAGCTGCCACAAACCGCTTAAATTTCTACAGTAGAGATGTATGTTTGCTAATAACTATAAGATTAGTTTTCATTACTATGATTTACCTTAGATCACAAAGTATCATTTCTCTACAAGACGTGACTGTCAGGCACTGCAAATTGAAGTTAGTTAACACTTCTGTGTAATTTCCAGGGTGAAAATGAGGAAGGTTTGGAAACAGTAGGACTGTATTTTTTCCCCCCTCCCGATACAAAGCTTACAATTATCAAGCAAAGGGCCAATGCTTGGCCCCCGGGATACTAGTAACATTTCTTAACACATGCTGAAACAATGACAAGGTATTAATTTGAAAAACAATGAGGGACACCCCAAAGCCACAGTATCAAATGTTACACTTCTAAGCAATTTTCAGCAAACGCATGGAGCAGTTTCCATGATGGTCCTATAATTGGACCAGTTTTATGATACGGAAGAATAGTAGTTCTCCAATAAGATGGGACCAGTGCTAAGCAGGTTGGTCTCTCCTCCTTTTCGGCAGCTGCACATCCAAAGAGTAGGAATGGGATCCTTACCTGGGGAACCTGAGAAACTTATGACTAGTGTTTCATTTCTTCCCTGGGGTATTTGCAATATAGCCTTTTCCTGGGTGAAGTGAAAGTCAGACGTAGCCACCTCTTAGTAACTTACTCTGTTGGGAACAGTGCTTTATAATACTGAGATCTTTAGCAGGCCTCCTCTTTCAGGAAAGCTCACTTCCTTAAAAGGGCACATATTTGAGATGTAGAAGTCCTGATTAAAAAACATACTTGGTTCGACTCTTACTGATTTATTTATCCACCACTGCCCCATTTTACCAAGAGTTGATATTTTGTTGTGTGTTGACTTTGGGATTTTATCTGGCTTTTCCTCTTAGAACAAAAGTTCCATAAAGAGCAGAACTTTGATTAATTTTTCATTATATTCTTAGCACACAGGAAAGATGCCTGGTACCTAGTAGGTACTCTGTAAACATTTGCTGGATGGAGAGATCTAGGAATGAATGACCAAACTCGCTGGTAACGTCCCTTTTAGAGTGCTCCATTCTACCCTGTGGACTATTACTTCATCACAAGGTGAAACTTACACAAATCACTTGAACATCTATGGGCCACAGAGTGGGGTTAGTATTTCTATATCTGACCTTCAAGGACTATGACTGGCAGCTATAATAATGTATATTAAATGTCTTAAAAGCTCTATATTGCAATATGAATTTATACTGCTATGACCCCTCTCCTTGATATTCAATTTTACTATTAGCATCTACTTTAGACTCAGAAAGAAAGGGGATTTTATGGAAACAATAAAGAGGTACAAATGGAGTCTCTGCACAATTAGTTTTCTGTCCTGTTCACAACTGCCTTCCTTTGATAGGAGTACCACATCTGATTCAAACGAGTGGGGCTTCTATCTCTTGATGAACTAGGAATGGAGGAGAGGGAAGGAAATTGTCTGGGAATCTTGTGCTAATGAGACAGTGCTATTCTGGGAAGACAGACTGCCAGCCACATCAGATACTCATGCTCACCACCTGTTGGGACTCCTGGGGTAAAGGACTGCTGTCCCTATATCTTGTGAAGACTGATGGGGAGCAAATCACTATGTTGACACCATAGCTACTTAGTCATGGTGATGAGCATGGGTCCCTAAGACAAGATTCAGTTACAATTAGGACATTGTTTAAAATGGCCGGGGTATAAAAGGCAGGAAACACACATAATGAATTTTAAATATTTGTTAAGTATTATTAAGTATTAAACTAAAATCAAAAGTGTTGACAGATAAGATAACTGACTTCTAAGTATCAGTTACAAGCTAAAAATCATACCCGGCTGAACAACTAATGTCACTAGATAAGTTAGGCATTGTATCAGCACATAATTTAGAAATAAGGACACCAATGGATTTGGTCAAATGGGACATTCTCATCCTTGCCAGTCCCTGCCAGATAGTTCTAGGCAGGGAATACAAACTGTAATTTTTGGCATCTTAAGCTTTGGTATGAATGCCAATTGTACAAGAGAGGATCAAATACTAGATTTAAGAGAAAGAAATGTTCTGAGTTATGGGGAATAGTGACACTTTCTGCTAGTGGGACTCGGTAAGCAAAATCTCTCTGTGGTAATAAACTCATGGTCTGCACATGGAGCTAAATTCAAACGGTGTTGGAAAGCTCACAGTGCAACACAAAGAGTTTAGAGCTAGACATGATGTGAGGTGATTGCATTTGGGTTTTTAAGACTGGCTGCAAATGCTGAAGGGCCAATGAAGCTTTATAGAAATGGTGCCTGGGTCCACAGACTCTGTTTTAATTTGTCTGCCAAGCAGCCCTGGAAACAACACCTTAAAAATAAAAAATAAAAAATAAAAAAAAAGAGAAAAACCAAACCAAAACCTCCAGGTGTTTCAGGTCAAGAATTACTGGTTTAGCCCACAGGTTTTCATACTTTGACAGAAGAATGGGAAACACATTTTAGAAAGAGAGTTGAAAGGCTCCACCACAGAGCTACTGGATTAGGACCATTTGTGATGAGAGCTGGAAATCTAAGACAATGTCATCAAATAATGCCCCAGTTCTTGCCATGTCTTTCTGCTGTACATCCTGGTATGGGCAGCAGTGATTAATAGGTAAGCGTGTATGGTAGTGAAGTGGTTCTTTAAAACCCCAAATGACTCACCCATCCTCCCACCCAACACCAACCTACCCACCAACTCTCTTATTTACACCACTTTAACATGTGCAAACACTACTGGAAGGTTGATTTTGTGCACATTGTCTCTTGGGAACTAGAGCAGACAGGCTCAACCACCAACCCCAGGCTGCTGACCTTTCACTGCCTTCTTCCTGCCTCGGTGACCTTGCACATAGCATTTAACATATCAGGTGCTCCAGTTTCCTTTTCTGATGAACAGGAGGAAAGGAATGCTGGCCTCTTACAGGACTGCCTTCAAAAGTAAATGGTTCTTTACTGAATGTAAATACTACATAGTCACATGTATGTTGTGTGGAATCATTTTCTTTTTTTTTTTTTTTTTTTTTTTTTTTTTTTTTTTTTTTGGAGCTGGGGACCGAACCCAGGGCCTTGCGCTTGCTAGGCAAGCGCTCTACCACTGAGCTAAATCCCCAACCTGTGGAATCATTTTCTATGGAATTATTTATTTTCTGTAATGTTTAGTAGACTGCTGCTGTCCATAAAAGTATACATTTAATCGGTTTACCTTCAACGTGTGGCATTGTCCTAAGCCATTAGCTATTGGTACAATTATGAGTTTGGTCTACTTGGTATATTCTTTTCTAGTAGTAGAATAATCACTCGACTAGCTAAGCATGTGTCTATTAACCAGACTCATCTTGTAGTGGGGCAAAGGGTTTAAGAGCATAGTTCGTAGTATGAGCTTCACCGCTGTCAGCTGCCTGGCCCTCCTAGAGCGAGGAAGACTCCATTTCATTTTCCCCATCTTTCAAATGGAGAAATTCCAAAGATTAAGTGTCAGTGGGCCTAAAACAATGGTGGGCACGTAGTGAGTGAGTCAGAGGTGGCCATAATTACGCCCTGAGTCATTGGTGGAAGATAAACCATATTAGGGGCTATGCTGTGTCATTTTCTTCTGCCCCTCCAGACAGAAACTCTGCTAAGTCATTTCTGTTCTTTTATATCCTCTAGTTTCCAACATAGCATCACCCATGGACAAGAAAATACTCACTACCATCGAGTCCATTTTACCCCATCTTCAGAATAAAGCTAGACCTGACCTGCAGAATTATTAGGTTGGGGCATAAAACATTGCCAACGTTGAGCCTTTTCTGACTTTCTAAAATGTTACTCTCATGTGGTTTGATGTTAACCCTGATGCTAAATCAAATTTCTTCACATCTTGAGCCTCACCTGAATAGAATAGCCTTAAACTATTGTTGCTACCTGATTGCCTCTCAGGTTTGAGGCATAAGCTGAAAGACATCAGAACTCTGTGCTGGGAGCTAGGCATTTGCATTTCTGACACCCTTAAAGCCCGGGGAAGGACAGGGCTAAGGCAGCAGTCATCCATCCTTTGCTCTGGGTGTCACCACATCCCGAAATGCCCTTAACTGTATCAATGTCTACTGAGGGCTTGGAAGTGCTGTGAGGTCCACACGTGTAGCATTATTTAGTGCACGCAGCACGCCTAGCTGTGAGGTATCTTCATTTTAAAAGTGAATTGCATGGACGGAGATTCCACAGAAAGGGAGAGTTTATACTAAAGGGGCTTAAAAGAGAGAAATGCTCTGCTGGTTGTGGTTCTGTGAGCCTTTTCTCTTCCCCATTTCCAGCCTACAGGAAGGAGTCAGGGCCCCTTGATGAGAGGCATTGTATAAATTCAAACATAATTATTGATTGTACATTCTTTCATTAAACAAACAAAATGCATGCTAATGCTACAGTCACTCCAATTTTCCATTTTGTCTTCCTTTGAGGAATAAGCCAATAAACCATTACACACTTAGCTTCCCGGGGAAATGAATTTAAATGTTAATATAAATCCTTTTAGAAAAAAACAAATTTTCACAAATAAGTATTTGAACAAGGAGGGTACTTAACCACGTTCAGAATGAGAACAACGGCTCAGGACCAGCCCCTCGGCGACTCTTGAGATAAGCTCCTAAATTTAATATTTTATAATAGACTCACACTTCTTTTGTTAGAAATGGAGAAACAACTTCATTTTCTTTCCCCCTTTATAGGAATATATTTAAAAATCTCTCCAATTTTATTTTGCTAATAGGCAGGGCAAAGTCCGTCTATGAACGCCTTCTGATTTGTCTCAGGTAATCCCACATGTTAGCATTCATGTGTAGTACTTAACCTCAATTTAAATGTAAATTTTGGGCAACTTCAAGTGCCTTCTCTGTGAACTTTGAGGGTTCTCTTCATTAATGAGGCCAGTACTAATTATGGACAGTTTTGTAAGTTTTCCTTAAAATAATTGCAGAGTCGACCCCCAAATGAACAAATTCAGAATTTATTTGCTTAAATTAAAAAAAAATACTGGAACCCTTGTTCTTGAAATTTATAACTGAGGGCTGTAAGGGGTGCATTCTAGATGAGCAGAGAGTCATGGGGAACCAGAAGAACAAAAGCCAGAGGGAGCTGAGTTAACCCACATACTGGTCCCTCCTTTCTGACACGGGAAACCACATGCCTTCTCATTGGAGAAACATGGTCCCCATCTTTTCCTTTAAGGGTCCATATTAGAAATACAGAGCTTTGGGGCAAGGTATGAAGACTGAATCCATAGTGAAAGCAAAGCACAGAAACAGATACCATCAAGCAAAACACGATGCTCACATACTCATGGGCAGGACACTGAAGAGGACACAGGCTTTTAATGCCAACTGGGTACAGCTGCAGGCGGTGTTGGCCTATTAAAGTTGGCCTGGTCTACATAGGGAATTCTAGGCCGGGCAGAGATACAGAGAAACTCTGCCTCAAAAAACCCGAATCAACAAACCTCCAACAAGACCCCATGGAACTAGAAAAATGAAATCAACCCAAGCCCAAGCAGTGATGGATGTTCAGGTACTCACAGGTACGTCCACATACTTAGATGCCGCCTTCACCTAAGGAAGAAAGAGAGCAGACATTAGCAAGTGTGTGTGCTTCCTCTCCACAGCTCAGACATTATCTGATATCAGATGACATGCCTATGCCAGTCCACGGAGCTGTCCAGGAAAAACAAAAAGATAGTAAAAAAGAGGATTATTCCACTTTTTTTCAAGCCATGATCGCTGTTTGGGGATACTAAGGAGTTTTACAGGTTTAGGGTCTCTAGCTGGTACAAGAGTTTAGCATTTTCCACCCTTCCTTTAAAATAGAGAGAGGTGACCGTTTAAACCTGGACTTACTGGGAGAATGCTCTCACATCTATATTCATAATCAAGAGTGTCAGCATCCCCGGCACCTTGGGTTTTTATAATTTGGCTGCAGGTGGTCCTGAATTCTTCCATGCTTAGTGTCTAATAGTTCAGATTTTGAAGTAGAAGGGATGGGGTGAATCCCTTAGCATAACAGACACGCATGGTTTGCCACAAGGTTTTCCAGCAGAACTTTTTGGGCTATCCCAAAGCTGCTGCTGTATGACTTTTGGCTTTAGGCACTAAAAACCCACAAGGAAAGCACAGGGAATAGTTACGAAATTCACTTTTGGGGGTCAGAAGTAGTGTTAGAACAAGGAGTGTGGACTCAGACCTGCGTTCCAGTCCAGAGCTACCACATGCACACTCTATGACACACTGGTGACTTTAGCTCTTCCAGTCTGCAAGCAGGAGATCCTAATCATTAGGAGTCCAGACGCTGACATGGCATGAAACCCCACCAAGTCCAGGGATGCCATAAGCATTGAACCATCTAGAGTTAAGTTCTGATAAGCAAATCTGGGTGAGTTCCAGGTGCTTGGGAAATCTAGTGTAGAAAGACTTCCACCTTGAGAATCAAAAGTTGCTTCTGCCATGGGGGAAATCCTGCCAAGTCTCTTAGGCTGCTTTCTAGAGTTCTGGAACAGGACACAAAGCTGTGTACTCTGTATGACTGGTGGTCTAATGACAAGAGGAAACAGGAGAACGTGTGGTAAGGTGGGGCATACTTGCATTCCTCAGCTACTTCACGGCAACTCGTGCTTCCCCTTCTCTACTAAGGTCATAGCACCTTGATGGTTCTAGTTTCCTCTTGCTACAGCTTCTCTGAGAGTGTGCCCATTTAATTTCAGTGACAACGATCACAATTATCATTTGGTTTCTTACGGATCAGCGTCTGACCTTCTCAAAATGTCACTCAAACAAAGACTAATTCAGCCTAGCTTAGCTGTCTCCGTTATACAGGCTGTGTGGCTTGGAAAGGGAACTCTGGAGGGCAGGAACCAGAAGGAGAACATGTGACCAGTGCTGGCTTAACCTCCTCAGGGAGGCGAAGGAACAAATGTAATAGACCCCAAACCACTGCTGTGATCAATACAGCAGTGGTTAGAGTTGAATTCTTTGTAAAGACTGCTAGGCGAAGAGACCCTCTATTGGTACATAAAGTGAATCCATTCTATAAATCTGTCTGCTCCATTCCTATTCCAAAATCTAGCAGATCATGCAAAAAGGTGGTTTGCCCCCCCACCCCGCATTTCCCCCACATACAATATTATCTACAAATTACTAGATGTTTTTCACTTTGCAAAATATCTTGATGGGCTCAATTTATGTCTCCATGTTCTCAGTCACAAGACAGAGAAGTCGTGGGTACATGCACTGCTCTGAGCCCAGGCTACCGGTCCAGAATTTCCCTATGATCAGGGAAAAGAAAGTCATAGGGGCAGAAGCATCAGTGGTCAGAGCGGGTGCTGGCAAAAGAGCCGTTCTCAGTGAGAATTCACCTCCTTTGCTCTGTCAAGTTGACGCTTGGCAGTTGGTAGGAGTTTTGCTACAGCTGAAATGATCAACCTTTAAACACGCCTACTCGCCATTTACCACTAGCACACAGTTCCAAACCAGAGAGTGACACCAGTCAAATTCTGTTCCTTACAAATTCTATTCCTTTGGGGAGGCCAGGCAAGCTTGTGATATGAATGAAAACTTCATGTACCCTTATATGGTAGCAGTCTCCAGTCCCAGCTTAGACGCGCATGCACATGTGTGTACCTGTGTGCATGTGTGTGTGCAGTGTGTAGACCAGAGATTAACACTAGGCACCTTTGCCAATCACTCTCCATGCAATTGCTTTTTGAAGCAGGGTCTTTCACTGAACTTGGAGCTCAGTGGTCTGGCTAGGCTGACTGGCGTGCAAGCCCTAGATATCATTCTGTCTTTCCCTTTCCAGTACTGGGACCACAGGAGGAGGATGCTGAATCTGTCTTCCATGTGGACACTGGGAAGTGAGCTCAGGTCATCGGGCTTTGTGAGCCATCTCCTCAGCCCTTTTTATCTGGCCATTCATCAGGTCTCACTGACCTTTCCATATCCATATCATAACAGAAAAAAGAATAGTTTGGGGGAAAGTGTACTCCTATCGTGATGTGAGGGGTGGCAGATTATTGTTTTGGGTTCTGGCCATTTAGAAAGAGGCTGAGGGTAGAGGTGAAGGAGGCCAGAGGTAGAGTCTGGAGGGGAAGTGAAGCAAAAGATTCCATGCTTGGGAAATGAATGGCAAGTATTAGAGCCTAGAACCTTCTAGTAGCCTATTGAAAGAGCATCCATGTTGACTTCAGATTTGTATGACAATTCCAAAACAACCAATCAGGGCAAGGTTGGAAAGTGATGGGGCCCCAGGTCTGCCCAGTGAGTATCATCCCAGTAGAGAGGTGAGAGATGGCAGAGAGCCTTCTCTGGGGGCTCACGTCTTCTCTCCACTAGGAATAAGGTTGCAGACCTGTTTCTTTACCTTTACAAAGGCCTTTCCTTCTCATTTTAGGTAGGAAATGGTCAATAACCCCTCTTCCTTCTTTTCCTCGACTTTCCCTTTCTCCCTTTTTAAAAAAAGCATCAGGAGGAGACACTAGACTCAGGCCCTAGGACACCTTTCCTTGTGTAATGCCAGTAGAGCAGTCTTTAAGCCCTGGCATTCTTTGCAGTTTCATGCCTTCAGGCCAGTTGCATCTGGGTAGAGAGGCATGACCAGATCTCCCCAGTCCCTAGGACTCTGGATTCATTGTACAAACTCCCAAGTCTGCAGGCTGTGGAGCGACTCAGTTGGTAAAGCAGGAAGACTTGAGTCTGATCCCCAAAGCTCATGTCAAAAAAGAGGTGGAAACTGAAGGAACCTCTGGGACTCTCTGGACAGCAAGCTGAGCCAATCAATGACTTCCAGGGCAACCGATGAGAAACTATCTCAAAATAAGGTGGGTAGTACCCAAGTAATGACATCTGAGGTTGGCCTTTGGCCTTCGCACCACAACCCCGACCCCATGTAATCGACCGTTGAATACACACACACACACACACACACACACACACACACACACACACACACACACACACAACATTATTATCTGAGAATGAACTAGGCACTGCCTCTGAATCAAATAAATGACAGCTATCCAAGTCTATTGTCTGTGATATATGATATACATTCCTTAATGGGTAAAAGAGATTTCTTTCCAAAGCAAACTTCTGTCTTTAAGGAATTTTCATCAGTGGTTATCAAAACACACACTCTCTTCTCTCTCTCTCCCTCCCCCCCCTCTCTCTCCTGCAATATCTTTAATATCTTTTCTTTTTTTAACTTTGTAAAAAGCCTTCTTGTCATCCAAGAGTTTGGGTTCAGGACTGTCTGGGTTAGGAGTCTGGCTTTTAGTCCACTTTCTAGCTTGGTGCCTTTGAGCCTCCTTTGTAAGTGGGCCAGTAATAATGTTACTCAAAGGGACGCCAGAGACTGAGTGAGCCGATCTGGCCAAGTCCATCCAATCATGTTAATAGTACTAAGAGCAGCTATTGTTACTGGACCTGCTGGGAACAGTGGCTTACTGCAGAGAGTGGATACTCCTCACTCTGCTGGTAGTAGCCAGTCAGTGCCTCTATTCT
>NC_141548.1:14410000-14497500 GCF_021556685.1 Rattus norvegicus | reverse complement strand
AACTGTGGCTGGTCAAGATGCTATCAGCATCTACTTGTGTTTCACTTAAGGCTGAAGAAATAAACAAGACTGCATCGGACTCTTCTCCTTTGCTTTGCTTTGTGTTCTGTTCCAGTCCGCTCTGTTCCTTTTTGTTTGAGACACGGTTTCCCGTGTATCCCTGTCTGTCCTGGAACTTGATCTTGTAGACCAGACTGACCTGGAACTCAGGGATCTGCCTGTCTCTGCCTCCTGAATGCTGGGCTCAAAGGCATGCTCCACCATTGCAGGCTGTGTCAGACTTTCTAAGAGTGGTATGTTCCATTAATTCTGCTAGGGTTTGAAACAAATGAGCAAGTGAATTAAACAAGAAATCTGCAGTTGAAAACTGTCCTAGTGGTAACAAACAGCACATAATTTGTTTAAACAAATGAAGAGAAGTAAGACTTCTGTGTTGCAGCACAGTGGAAGTAGAAATAACAGATCAGCAGCATAAGGTTCCCTTCCTTCCTTCCTCAATGCTTCTCACAAGTCTCTTGCTTCTCTTCTAGACCACACAGACTTCTGTGCCTGAGTGTGGACTACAGAACATACTCTAAGCAAAACTGGATGGTAATACTGAGAGGAGTAACATTAAAGCTAAAGTTATGTTTTAGGGACCTCGTGTGACCTACTTATTTACAGCAGTCCCCTCCCCCCCTCCAACACACACAACACACGTCTGTCGGCCCAAGTGCTGTCAGCTCTGAGGCAGAGCGTTTATGAGGTGAATGGAGGAATGTAAAGAATGAATGATTTGTTTCCAGAAGCATCAAAGGAACATTAAATTGACATGTGTGTGAGTATAGCAGTCTTTCGGTTTCAGGGCTTTAATTTTTACTTTTATTATGACTTTTCTCTTCCAATAAAGCTGCCTCTGGGGAGAAGTAGGTCACTTGAGTATGATGGGGAACCAGGTGTCTGTGCCCAGTCCTCAGGGCTCACAGATCATAGTCTAATTCCTGGTTCACTTTGAATTATTGACACTCAACACACATATCTTTTACTTGTTTACATATGGAAGACGTAGTTTTAGGACATGACTTATAAAGCATTTGTCTAAAGCTAAAGAAGAATCTTTAATACTATGGCTTCCTTGGTTTCTTCTGGGGTATGCCATGGTCCCTAGAACTTACATGCTAAGTATATGCACCTCATTCTCAGTCCTGGCATCCTTCCAGGCTTTTTTCCCTCAGAAACTGGTCCCACTCATCCATCCTGTTCTACAGGAAGGTAAACAAGGCATTCTATGATGCTTCATCACTCTTGTATCCAGGCCATGATCAAGTCATGGCAACAATTTCTCCTTAATGTCCCTGAATCCTTTCTATAGCTGCCGTCCCACTTCCAAGCTACCTGTTGCTCCCCAGGTTCTGCTTCAGAGCCTTCCCGTGAGTAGCCTTCCTATTGCCGAATTGCACAGTAAACACCTTCCTCATATGCTTTCTCAGCAGTATTGAAAATGACAGATACTGTGACGAAATTATCCACTCTTAAATGTATCCATCGAGTGTTTGTGACTGGTAGAGGAGGAACCTTTGCAAATATGTTTCTGTAAAAGCAATAATACTTACAATATTAGTCGAAATCAACTTTTCAGAAGTCTAAGAATGAGCCAAAGGCTTGCAAAATCTAATAAATATATTTGAGGAAACAAATGTGTACTGAAAAACCTGGCCAAATCTGAATACAGAACACTATTCTATTTGGACTCAGCTTCGGCCTGTCTCCACATAATGTTAAAAACCACCAGCTTTGCTGACGGAATAGTGACAGAAACCAGAGTCGACAGTGGTCCTGCAGAACCCCAGAACTATTTCCTAGAGTTGCCAATCAGGACTATCTGGTCACTCCCCAGAATTTTTAATCCTCTTTGTTTAATTTTTGTTTTTATTTGGCCTAGCTCAGAATTTATTCTGTGCTCTGTACGGATGGCATATGTTTAGAGAAAAACAACAAAACAAAACAAAACAAAACCCAACCAACTATTATTTGCCATTACAGTTGGCCTGAGCTGGTAATACCAGTTGTAGCTATCAATGTAAATGAAAAAAATTAATAGGAAACAAACATTAAGACATTGAGTGTCACCTGGGCTTCAGAGAGCACCCATACTTTTTTTTAAAGAATCTTTAGCACCTTCGGTGCCCGTGTGGCTGTAAACATGCCTGGGAAAGAACCATGGAAACACTCTGCTGTGTTTGTGTCTCACCTTGAGGGCTACACAAGATGAAGGTGAAGGTCGAGGAGACAGCGTAGACTACCTGCTCCTTAGGAAAGGCGAAGAGACTCATTGGTTCAAAACTTTTAAAGAAACTTCCTTTGGTTGGCCTTTTTGGTCAGAATTATGCTTATGCAAAGGCTGCATTCTAACCCAGGCATGACTTATAATCGTCTCGAGGGGGAAGCAGGATTTTCAGGCCAGCTAGGGCTGCATACTGAAATGTTTCAAAATAAAAGGGGCTGGTGAGGTGGCTGAGCAGGTCAAGGCAGTTACCACACAAGCTTGGTGGTCATCAGTTCTGGGAACCCACGTGATAGAAGGACGAGAGAAGTGGGCACTACATACTGTTCTCTGAACTCCACACAGACAGTCCAGGCACAGTCCCGACACACACACACACACACACACACACACACACACACACACACACACACACGATAGTAAATACACTACTCACAGTGCAGCTCAGCATGAAATAATAGACGGAAGTGTAGAAGGCCACCTACCTGTCTCACCAGGACTGGGAGAGCAGTCTGCAGCCTGTCACCATGCTGCTCTCAGACAGGCCAGCTTGCAGGAACAGATCTGAGATAGCAAAAATGTGACAGCACAGTGGGTTGAGATCTCTTGTTTTGTTTAGTTTTTTTTTTTTTTTTTTAAATTTTAGAGTATCAAATTGCTTCCTTTTCTGAGAGAAATCTTTAAGGAATTCTTTTGTAAGCCCCTCATTTTCCTGTGCCCTAGTATTAAATGACACTATTTTTTTCCAATTCCATGCAGGAGAGACAAACTTGGTATTGGCTTTTCTGTACCTGGCTTACTTAATTTATTACAATATCCTCCAGTTCTCACAAAAGACAGAATTTTGTTCTTGTAAAAGATGACTGATATCTTCTCTGGCTGTCCTGGAACTAGCTCTGTGTAGACCAGGCTAGCCCTGATCTCATAGAGATCTGGCTGTCTCTGCTTTTTGAGTGTTGGGTGTAAAAGCACAAGTTATCACTGCCCAGCTGTTATGCAACATTTTCTTGTCCAGTCTTACACAACTACCTTGGTTGAGTCTAGGTCTCTGCCGTTGTGAACAGTACTGTGATGGGGTGGAGTGATCGTGGTGGAGCCCAGGTGCCCTTCACGTCACTGTCCTGCCCTTCCGGTGTACACCAGCAGTGAAGTAGCTAGACCATTCTGTGCAGGGACTTCATGTGTCAGACGCTTTGAAGGGCAGACGTGGAACGCTTTCTTCATGGATTGTCTGCTTCATTTGGAAAGCATAGATTTTTTTTTGTTTAAACTTTTTTCATTGTTTTCTTTTATATATAAAATTTTATTTTTATTGGATATTTTATGTATTTACATTTCAAATGTTATCTCCTCCCCCCCTTTTTCATACCCCTCCCTCTGCTTCTCTGAGGATGCTCCCCTCCCACCACCCACTCCCTCCCACTCCCTCCCACCTCACCACCTGGCTTTCTTCTACACTGGGGAAAGGAGCCTTCACGGGACCAAGGGCTTCTCCTGTTGATGCCAGACAATGCCATCCTCTTCTACATATGTGGCTGGACCCAAGAATTCCTCCATGTGCACTCTTTGGTTGGTGGTTTAGTCCCTGGGAACTCTCGGTGTCTGGCTGGTCGATATTGTTGTTCTTCCTATGGGGTTGCAAACCCCTTCAGCTCCTTCAGTCTTTTCTCTAACTCCTCCATTGGGGTCCCCTTGTTCAGTCCAATAGTTAGCTGCAACCATCCTCATCTGTATCAGTAGGGCTCTGGCAGAGCCTCTCAGGAAACATTCATATCAGGCTCCTGTCAGCAAGCACTTATTGGCATCAGCAATAGTGACTGGGTTTGGTGACTGCATGGATCCCCAGGTGGGGCAGTCTCTGAATGACCTTTTCTTCACTCCACTTTGTCCCTGTATTTACTCCCATGAGTATTTTATTCTCCCTTCTAATGAATTGAAACATCCACACATTGGTCTTCCTTCTTGAGCTTCATATGATCTGTGAATTGTTCCTTGGGTATTAGCTTTTGGGCTAATATCCACTTACCAGTAAGTGCATATCATGTGTATTCTTTTGTGACTGGGTTACCTCACTCAGGATGGTATTTTTAGTTCTATCCATTTGCCTAAGAATTTCATGTAGTCATTGTTTTTGATAGCTGAGTAGTACTCCATTGTGTAAATGAACCACATTTTTTGTTTCCATTCCTCTGTTGAAGGACATCTGGGTTCTTACCAGCCTCTGGTTATTATAAATAAGGCTGCTATGAACATAGTAGAGCATGTGTCCTTGTTATATATTGAAGCATGTTTTGGGTATATGCCCAGGAGTGTATAGCTGGATCCTCAGGTACTGCTATGTCAAATTTTCTGAGGAACGCTAAACTGTGTTGTACCAGCTTGCAATCCTACCAACAATGGAGGAGTGTTCCTCTTTCTCCACATCCTCGCCAGCATTTGCTGTCACCTGAGTTTTTGATCTTAGCCATTCTGACTGGTGTGAGGTGGACTCCCAGAGTTGTTTTGATTTGCATTTCCCTGATGACTAAGGATGTTGAACATTTCTTTAGCTGCTTCTCAGCCATTCGATATTCCTCAGTTGAGAATTCTTTTAGTTCTGTACCCCATTTTTAAAAATGGTTATTTGATTCTCTGGAGTCTAACTTCTTGAGTTCCTTTTCTATATTAGATATTAGCCCTCTATTGGATGTAGGATTGGTAAAGACCTTTTCCCAATCTGTTGGTTGCCATTTTGTCCTAACCACAGTGTCCTTTGCCTTACAGAAGCTTTGCAGTTTTATGAGGTCCCATTTGTCGATTCTTGATCTTAGGGCGTAAGCCATTGGTGTTCTGTTCGGGAAATTTTCCACTGTGTCCATGTGTTCAAGGCTCTTCCCTACTTTCTCTTCTGTTTGTTTCAGTGTATCTGGTTTTACATGGAAGTCTTTGATCCATTTAGACTTGGGCTTTGTACAAGGAGATAAGAATGGGTCAATTTGCATTCTTCTACATGCTGACCTCCAGTTGAACTAGCACCATTTGTTGAAAATGCTGTCTCTTTCCCACTAGATGGTCTTAGCTCCTTTGTCAAAGATCAAGTGAGCATAGGTGTGTGGATCCATTTTTGGTCTTCAGTTTTATTCCATTGATCTACCTGCCTGTCTCTGTACCAATCCCATGCAGTTTTAAATCACGATCGCTGTGTAATACAGCTTGAGGTCAGGGATGGTGATTCCCCAGAAGAACTTTTATTGTTGAGGATAGTTTTCCCTATCTTGGGTTTTTTGTTATTCCAAATGAATTTGCAAATTGTTGGAAAGCACAGACATTTACATTATGATTCATAACAATAAGAAACACCTAGGAAGTAGCAACAAAAATAATTTATGTCTGGGGATTGCCACAGCTTGAGGAGCTGTATTAGTGGGTGGCAGAATTAAGAAAATTGAGAACCTTTGATGTAGTGGTTCTGTTTTCAGATTTTTAAGGATCTTCCATTCTGTAATTTTTGTAATGGCTGTGCCAATTTACATCCCTACCCAGTGTATAATAGTTGATCTCCCTCTGTATTTTTCTTGAATTTTTGTTCTTGTTGTTTCAGTTTTTAGTGTGGCCATTGCATTTAGAGTGAAGTATACTGGGCTTACACTTTCATTTATCTGATGAGTAGGTAATGTTCACTGCTCATATATTGTGTGGGGGCTGTTGACTTTTCTACTTTTGAGAAATGCCAGTTCTTTGGCCTACTTCTTAATTGGAGACATAAAGTAAGAAATAGCAAAATTTTAAAGTGTGTGGAAGCTGATGAATACACTTTTAAGTAAGTGGTGGGTCAGACAAGCAATTATGAGAAATTAGAAAATATTTTGAGAGTGATGAAATTTAAATACAGAAAACAAAATATAGCTAAAATAGTGCTTGCTCAAGGGGAAATTTCATAGAAGTGTATGCAACTTTATTAAACAAGGAAGCTGAGGTCAATAACAACATTTTGCCACTAAATCCAGAGCAAACAAAGAAAAAAGTGTGTCGATTAGAGTGTAAGTAGATGAGCGAGAATAGAAAAACAGTGGGAAATGAGTGAAGCCAAAGTGGTGCTTAGTCAATATCCGTGAAGGGGCGAGGCTTTGGCTGGGTCTGGTGTGCTGTTTACGGAGTCAGAAATGGAAGTGCCGCTGTTGCTGCCTCTTGACAGAGATGAACAGGTTCTCTCCAGACACTCGATAAACAGAAGAAATTACATAGAAAGAAAGACTACCACACTTCCTGCAGTGACCGAAAACAGTGCAAAAGTGAGGAGAGCAAGCGCAGTCTCGCTTAATGATGTCATCAGGAGCCCGGCCTGGACAGCTCTCCTCTTTAAAATTGACAGAGTCAACGTCAGTGAAAAGGGCAAGAAGAGATAGCACCTGCAGTCGACTCTGAAGCCAGTTATCTTGGTCACAAAACCAGAGAGACGGGAGAAAGCTGAAAGCTGTGGGCTGGTGTCTCTTTAGAACACCAGCGCAAAAATCTTTAGCAGTACACTAGCAGACTTAATGATATAAACAGGACTGACCTAACTCTGAAGGCCTTGAGATCAGAGATGTACACATGGTGGACTGATAAAAGTTATTTCTGCTTACTGTGGATATAATTTTTTGTTGCATTGTAAGATTAAGTTAGGCATGGTGGGTTACAGGTCTGAAATCACAGAACTAAGGAGCAAGGAGCCGGATGGTTAGGAGTCGAGGGTAGCCTGGGCTATTGACCTCAAAAACGAATACTGCAGAAGGGAAGGAAACCAATCAATACCGTAAGTTTAGGTTGCTCATTGGAAACTTCCTTGTTTTCTACATTAAGGCATGCGAGTTCTGTCCATGAATTAAATGCTGTATTTTATCTACATCAATTTCAGATTTTTTGGTTTGTGTTAATTTCTCATGACTTTCTGTTTGATTAATGGGTTACTTGAAGTGTCTCATAGGTTTTAAAAGTTCATAGATGTTCCTGTTGGCTTTCTGTTTTTGATTTCTAGTTTAATTCTGTTGTATCCAGAGAATAAGCACAGATAGTTTAGTACTCTAAAGTACGTGGTGTATAGAAGGTCAGCTGTAGCAGATGAATACCCATTTCTACCTCATAGTGTCTACTCTTCTTAACTGTATGAGAGGCCTCTGTGTTCTGTGTCCCATATACCAGAGCCTTGGAAGATGTGGTTGGTGTTGTAGGAAACTGGAGGAGTGCTAGATTGTAAGTAACCACAGTGACGTAATGATGACAGTAGAGGCCTTTTTTTTTATTGAGCCCTGGCGTATTCACTACTAGCTGCTTAGACAGGTGAACATTGTGAATTACTTGGTTTGATGCAGCAGCCGACTAGGATAGCTACCATTATTGTCGTGACTCATCCAAATGCTTGATGTGAAAGTTGGGCGGCTGATTCTTAGAGCCCATGTTCTCTGAGTTCAACATCATCTAGTCTTAATGACTATGACATGAAGAAGTATAAACATTAGAGTTCCTTCCTGCCTTCTATTGCGAGTTAATGTTTGAAAGAAGAAAACAGCTAATTGTGAGTATGGTGAAAGCTTAAGCTCTTTGGAGAGCTTCACACAGCCCTTGGGTTATTTGGAAGTATTTCCAATTTGCATGCAGCTATATGTTAGGGTAGGATCAAAATCCTATTAGTTCCTGCTCACTCCGTGGTCTGCAAGCCGCTCTCCAGGCTGTCTCCCTTTTAGCTGTCCTCTCTGCGCGTTCCCCTAGGCAGTAGTTACCACATCTGGCGCGCTTGCGCTCGCTCTCGCTCTCGCTCTCGCTCTCTCTCGCTCTCTCTCTCTCTCTCTCTCTCTCTCTCTCTCTCATTCATTCACTCCAACTGCCTCTTAGCCATTTCTTTCACACACTGTCCTCTTTAGCCCAGTAAATCAAAGTTCCAGAAACTTGTAATTTAGCAATCAGATTTACATGTTAAATACACAATCCACAATACATCCACACAACAAATTCACTGCCAATTAATAAAGATGTAAACCGCCCACCTACACAAGACAAAATGGACCCAGTCCACCTGGATCTGGGTCATCCTGCTCTGTTGTCCCCATCTTGATTTTCCTCGCTCCTCTTTCCTCTCCCCCTTTCCTAGACTTTTCCCTGCCTACCCTTCCTTCTCATCCAGTGATAGGCTACCCCTTATCCCGGACCCGCCTTGCTGCGTAATGACATCATCCTACAGCTGTAAATTTGAGAGTCCCAGGAACCTTTGAACACGGGGAATGTATAAACCAGAACGACCCAGGGAGCTTAGCTGCTGCGTGGGACTCCCAGGCTGACGTGATGAGGCTTGGAGGTAAAGCAGGAGTCAATCGCTTGGGAAGGTGAAGGGGACATCATTGAGCAGCACAGCCTCTGTGGCCACGGTCCGTCAGGCCTCCTCCTGCAGTGGGAGGCGTCATTCCCAAGAAGTCAGATGAGTTAATGTTTGTCGTTGTACTTGGTGTGCAAGAAGCACTCTATAATCACAAACTGATTACTTTTATATTAGAGCTCACACTTTTGGTTCCAGCACGCAGACAGCGCCTTAGTGAATGAGTGATACGTATAAAATTCTTGCCATGACACCTGTCACAGAACACTTATCCATACAGACTTATACTTAAACATACTTAACTGTAATATATTTAGTGTACAGGATGGTGGCTGCAGACGGTATATTCTACTCCCAGTAAAAGTAGTAGTCAACATTGCACACGTGGACATACTCTAGGCAAGACAGTCTGGGGAACTGTGTACTGTCCATTCTCACAGTTACCCCCTTCCCACCTGTGTCTCCACACTCCTTTTATGTTGGACTCACACTTAGACCGGCTGACTTCAGAGATGAGTTCCGTGTGTAGGTGCTGAGCTCTGCCCGCCTGGAATTCGTCTTCAGTGACATTGCCCAGTGAGTGATGGGGAGACCTGTCTGAAAAAGTAGGGGCTTACTTCAAGTGGAGGGAAGGGAAGGGTTGTCTAGAGATGTACAAACTGAGGCCCAAAGCTACCTACACAAAGCTTTCTATTTGCAGAGAACCAAATTAGTGAAGGGTCTGAGTGGGTCTAGGAGCTTCAGAACACCAGAGCGCTGAAGTGGGGGTAGAGGGGAAAGGGAGTGCAGACAGACACGTGAGGAAGGTGCCAGCCATGTCTTAAGGCTGCAGGCATTACACGGCTTTCCAAACCCTGTTTTTCATACTGTTTGCAGCCCAGTAGGAGGTTTAATTGGGCCAAGGGCTATTTATGATCTTAGGTCTCATTCTCATTTCTGGAGGATCTGGGGGTGGGGGAGGGGGCAGGAGAAGAATGGGCCCAGGTCAGCACAGCCCCTTTCAGCACAGAGACCAAGAACAGTAGTGAAGAAGATGAAAAACGCTGCAGTCTTCTAAGCATGTGCTGTGAGGCAGGCACTGTCCCACGTGCTCTAGTCTCATGCTTTTGTATAAGTACAGAGTAGGAAGTCACAGACTGTGATTTGAACATGTCTGACTTGGCTCTGGGGGTCTCATCTTACCCCTCAGTACTCTGATGTTATAACACACTTAAGTCCTCCCCGTCCTCGTTGCCCATCTCTGCATCTGCAGTAGCTGCATGAAAGTGGAAGGAGCTGAGGTACTGCCTCTGGATCACTCATCTGCCTTGGTCTCCTTACAGGTTTTTCTCACCCCCTTGCTGTCTTTCTCAGATTTCTGCATTAACATGATTTGGTGACTGCCTGCCAGCATCCGCTGGTTCTCATTCACGATCAGGTTCCTTCTCCACTATGGTTTCCCTGCTCAAAGTCTTGGATTCTCTGAATTTTAGTGAAGTCACTGGCCCTTGCAGCTGGAGCCTAGGCATGTCTCCCGTGGTGCCCCCTGCATGGCCTCCGGGCCATAAATGTGGTCAGGAATGAGAGCCGCAGGACACTCTGGGGGTCCGCTCACATTACTAAATAGCCATTGCTCTTGGGTATATCAGTGTCCCAGGAGAAATGGAGCCCTTAGATCAGACGTTTCTGCTGTGTAAGATTCCTGATGGTTTTCTAGCTTGGTACCCAGTGAGCTCCACAGAGTACTTTGCTTAATCCTCACAGTAATATGAAATCAACATTCTTTGAGGTCTGTTCTATATGTCAGGAAACTGAGGTTCATGGGGATTAACTTAAAGCTGGATTTCTGAGATGGGGGTTCTCACTGTGTTGCTCAGGTTGATCTCAAACTTGTGATCCTCCTGCCTTAGCCTAGCTGCGATTTAAAGGTTCGCAGAGGTTAAATGCTTTAACTGTGCGGTTATCTAGCCAATAGAGAAACAGTAGATATTTTAACCCAGGTGCTCTTGGCTGTAAATCTCCACTAGGTATTACTGCACTGGGTGCGCCACCAAAGAGGATTTCCCAGTGTGCAGATTTGAAAATCAGAAACTGCATTTAGGTGTGGGATTGTGTGTTCAAAAGAGGTTTACCAAACTTGAACCTTTTTCTTACTGAATGTTATACCAAAGTATAACAGGTGCTAAATAACATAAAAAGAGAATTACAACCTTCCAGCATGAGATGACATCACTGAGAATGGCTACCATTCTGATTGTTAAAATAGTTATAGCTGCTGTTAAAGAAGTCACTAGGACAGAAGGAAAAACCAGGCAAATTCTGTCTTCTAGGAGAAGGTAAGACTTACAGCTGACAGACAGCTGCCAGCTCAGGGACCAGGAAGGGGTAGACAAGTCTTCAGGGAGGAGAGGAGGCTACGATTGAGTGAAGTAAAGCAAAGGGGGGAGGGGGACAGTTGGGGTCAGGGTACCATGACAGCGGGGCTCCAGGAGCTAAGGCCTAATGAGCCAGGTAACAAGGGTCTAAAGCAAGTACAGAAAGAGTCCAAATGACAGCCATTTCACAGACCATACAGGGCAGGCAAGGCAAGTCCTTTATCAAACAGGGTTGTAGAAGTGTTTGTTTATTATAGTCTCCCATCTTAACGACCATGTGAAGGCTGTGTGGGAGATGTAAACGGCACAAGTAGAATCCTGACAGAAAGCATTAGAGCTGTTCTTTGTAAGAGAGGTGGGGGTGTTCTTATCCAAAGGTAGGACTGCAGAGAAATCAGGCAAGTTGGTGGAGTTCTGAATCCATCCGAATGGGCTGACGTTAGCCTGAATGCTGAGTTAGACCCACTCGGAAGCCTGAGTGTGTTTTCAGGTAAGGGTATAGCACAGCTGCTTTATAGATTGTTGGATCTGGAGGCAGGGGAGGGAAGAAACTCTGGCTCTCAGAACTGTCTGGGTGTCAGGGGTGTGGAGCCAACCAGATCCTGACTTTGGCCCTGGCAGTGAGAATAGCTTAGGGGAGAGGGGCTTGATTGTGGAAAGGAACTGAATATGTGAATGTAGCAAGCCTGATTTCAAATCTTGGTTCTATTGTACACTAGTGTGTGCCTTACGTCCTGTCTTCTACAGCAGTGGTATGTGACTTCTCCACACACACTGGGAAACACTGAGTGAGCACTTCAGGAGCCAAGTTCCATCTCCCTTGCCTGTATTTGCTCTGTTTATGTATCCACGGTATGGATGTTTGTGTGACTGGCACAGTGGTTGGCAGTTTTTGACAAGTGACAAGAAAGTTTCTCTTGAGCCTGAATGTTGAGATGTATGTTGCTACAGAGTACCGTCTAGTAGGGGTGGTAGACATAGAATCTAGACCAGTGGTTCTTAAGCCATGGGACATGACCCTGTCAAGGTTGTTGGGCGGTGGGGGTCACATAGCAGATATTCAATATTTGCATCCCGATTTGTACTGTAGCAAAATTGGTTATGGATAATTTTATGGTTGTAGGTCACCACAAAATGAAGAACTATATTAAAGGGTGACATGGTTACAGTGAAATTTTAGCAGAAATAACAGATTTCTCACAGAATAATCATCCTCTTCGTTTTGTTAGTTATAGAATGGTGAAGAAAACCAGGTTGAAAAGGAAGCATTATGTTCTTGATAAAGGTCATTATGTGTATGTCAGTCACTGTTACTTGCAAGGATCTACACATTTTCTGTCTTTCCTTCCTTGTCACTGTCATCATCGTTGTCATTATCGTCATTGGGCATCGTTCTCAGAGCATCATGCACTTTGGACAGGCTACTCTGTTTATTCGTTTTGCCTTGGGTTTCCGTGGGTAGGGAGTTAGCCTCTAGAAGGGTCTGAATGTATATATAGCTATATTTGATTATGTTTTTTGAGACAACATCTTGCCTTACAACTCATCCTCCTGCTTCAGCCTCCCACATACTGGCATTCCAACACTTGTTGCTATGTCTGGCTAAAGCCCATATATTATAGAATGCTGCCTGATACTGAGTACAGTAAGAAATAGCACACACAGCTCAGCACAGGTTAAAAGGGAGTTACAGCCATTTTTAAATAGTATTTAACTTTTGTTTTCATGAATGAAATCATTAATTTGGTATTTAAGGATAGTTTATACCACTTATATGTGAGTAAGAATTTTTCTTATCCATAAATACGCATATTAGGCTATTCAGCACAGGGATGTATTAGAACTTGCCTGTCAGACAATAGCCTTAGAGAAGTAGCATATTCCATGTGCCTCATCCCATGGAATATAACTTTACCCTACTCTAATGTGCGCTATGTTTAACCTAAAGCAGGCAAGCTTTTAGAGAGATAGTACCTTGTTTGATTCTTGCTTTCCACTTAGTTAGGCATAGTCATGGAAACCGTAGTGTGCTGCATGCACTTTGTTACAATGTCTGTTCAGCTTGTGTCATCAAAAGGTATTTATCCCTGATAGTCCAGACCATTGACTTTAGAATCTCGATGGAATGCTCAGAAACCGTTCTCTGGTCTTACATTCAAGCCAGTGTAGGCATCAGTACTGATCCCAGCTTCTGGCTCCAGCTCAGTGTCGTCTTTGGGGGAGTGGTGACATAATGGACCTGTGTCAGCTGCTGTCAGCGTGGTGAGAAAACAGGACAGAGAGCTACTCATCCCGGAATCACCATGTCCTTCGTGCACTTCAGGTTTATAGCGATTTGTCTGCAATTTACTGTAATAGACACTCTCGAGAACATGCTAAAGATAGCCATTTGTAAGTATTAGGTTGCCAACTTGATAGTTTAGATATCATTTTCTGACATCTCCTTTGGTATTTTCTTCTTTTAAAACCAGTACAGCTATGTGGGGAATGTGAAATTAAATCTATAGGAAAGAGAAGAGGCCAATTATCCCATTTGCTTTTTATTAATTACTTATTTTGTGAGGTTCGAGATTGGACCCAGGGCCTTACTCAGGCTAGACAAGTGTTCTCCCAGTGAGCTATACCCACAGACACCTTTCTGTTTTGCCTCCCCTTAGTCTGATCTGCTAAAAGATTTGCTAAGTTAAAAAAAAATGCTATGTATCCACGCATTGAAAATACTCTTTACGTGTAGTATATTGTACTTGCTTAAAATTGTTAATTTTGAAATATTTTAAAAGTTTGGATTCTGGATCTAAACTCTGAGCTGATTCACAGTTTGTTGTTAACAATATCTAATGGTCGGACCCATAAATGAAAAAAATAAACATAAATTTAAAAATTTAGCCATATTACAAGGAATTAAATTACTTTGAATTATTATGTATATGTTCATAGTTTGGTTTTAACTGTTCTATTTAAAAGCAAGATAACAGTTGTTTTCTCCTTATTCTGAGGATCAAATTATAATTAATGTGTGAACTTCCGTATTTGTGTTCAAGTCTGGTGGCACCAGTACATAAAACGTTATTGGCCTAAAAAACAAGTAGAAAACAGTTTTCTTTGTATGGCATGGATGGTGGTGAAGCCAGATTCACTCCTTGGTGATATCTTTGCACCTTTCTTATCTGGTCCACAGGACTTGGGACCAGCTGACTGGAATAGAATGCATATTTAAGCAAATGAAAATATTGAATACTATAGCTTTGTGAATTAAACATTTCAGATCCTTGCAGATTGTTCCTCAGTCGAAGCAGAGCTCACCTTTAATCATTTACTGTGTTAATGTGTTCATTGTTGACACTTTAATGGCTCTGTTATGCCTCATTCTAACGGTGCATTTTATTTCAACCTTCTGTAAGGCCATTAGCCTGGTTTGATTTCTCTTTGAGCTGGGCTGGAAATTGAGCTGTCCATGTGCTGTGTGTGCTATGGTAAGGCATTCCTCTGGAAAGTAGCACTCCTCCAGAAGCCTCCCTTCAGTCCCGACAAGTAACTGATGGGTAACAGAGTGATGATGTTTCTTTGTTGCAGATATGCCGATCTTTGGTCTCTGTCCCGCACATGATGATTTCTACCTGGTGGTGTGTAACGACTGCAACCAAGTTGTCAAACCACAGGCATTTCAGTCTCACTGTGGTAAGTGCTGCGCCAGGAGAGTCATCGGGAGGGAGGAGAAAGCACCGGGAGGCTATCACTTTCCTACAGCATCTTTCGCTGCAGGACATAGTCTTTTTATTCTGCAGAAGGGTGGAAGAGCTATCATGTTGGGTGTTTTTTAGTTTCTGTTTGTGATTTACATTTTTGGTTTTTCCTGAAATCTGAAGAGAAAGTTATCTTGTGAAACTCAACATCATTATTGTTACAGATGTCCTGAGACACAGTCTCCCTGTGTAGCTGTGTTTGTTCTGGAACTCAGGATATAGACCAGGCTACCCTGGAACTTACAACGATCTGCCTGCCTCTGCCTCTCAAGGGCTGGGATTAAGGTGTGAGGCATCATTTAGAACACTGTCATTGGAAAAGAAAGTCAGTCAGTCGCCCAGTATTTTGAACTCAGGCTTTTGAAGCTTAGACTAGATTGGACTTTAATTTAAACCTGTAAGAACCACTGGTTCTTTTTTTTCCCATTGAGCAAGTGACCCATCCTTAGTTTGCTTTTCACGATACAGGGAGCAGTGGCAACTTTGGTGCTCCTTCTAGGACTAATAGAATTCATGTGTAAAGACCCCAGTAGTGCTTAGCACACCTTAGATCTGAGGACCTTAGTAGGGTGACACCAGAGGTCATAAGGAGGAGCTCTGGTTGCCCAGCAGCGAGTAATTGAGAGCCTGCTTAGAGAAAGCAGCCTTCACACGAGGGTTTGGAACGTAAAATTGCTTGCTCTCTGTGTATAGGTTCAGTTTTTCTCTTTTGACACCTATTTTGGAATTTCCAAAAAATGACCTTTTACTCCCTGATATTGGAAGTGTTTTGATGAGAATACACATGCAACTGCACAGCTTATGTACCAAAGAACTGCTTGGCAGGGTCCAGGCTAGTTTCAGAGTGACATTACTAAGCTCACAGCCAACAGCATCCAGGCTCTCTGGAATGTGCTAGATAGCTCTCATTGGCCAGAGCTGAGGCACCCATTTGTGGCTGAGCCCTGTACAAAAGCAGCCTGGCAGTAACTCACAGGCCTTCACTGTGTGATAGTGAAGACCTGTTGTAGACACTTACAACCAGAATAGGACATAGTGATGCTGCTGGGGACCAACTCACAGACTGGATCAGACAGTCACATAGAGAAGCCTTAAATGTGCCGCATCTTGCAGGGACCCTTGGACCTGGTCTTCCTGAACTGCTTGACCTAGTGATGACAGCACATCACACAATCCTGATTTCCTCTTTCATAGTCTAGGGATGCAGGATCAGTGTGAGGAACCCCTAGAAAGAGCACCAAGGAAAGGTATAAGTATTTTTAAAAACACTATTTTAGTACTAAAACCATCCAAAGATTTAATCTTCCTGGGTCTTCATTTAGGACTGTCAGTAGAATGGAGAAAGTGTCTTCAAATCTAGTGTCTGCTTGCTCTGTCAGTCCTCACCCAGTGCACGGACAATCAAGGCCTGAGCACAGAGCTGAGATCCCTCTAGTGGTGAGGGAAATATTATAGATTACAGGAGGAGTCCTTGTAGAAGACAAATGTCCTAGAGGCCTCACTGAAGAGAGTGTTGATAGAATTAGGAAGGGGATTGGAACTGGAGACAGATCAGCCAGCCTGCAGCATGATGAAATGGAGGGGGCTGCCTTTCTGTTTGCCTGGGCAGGAGCTGTGCCCAGGGCGGAGGAAAGCCTCCTCTGTGCTACCTCTGCTCCTGCCCTGTCACTTTTCTTGTGTGTACAGGAATTGTGAAAGGAAACTACATTTGGAAAACAATCTTCCTCCCTTCTCCTCTTCCTTTCTGATGAAATCCTAGGAGGACAGTGTCTACAATCCCTTTCCATAGTTAGTAATGATAGAAATTATTTTCAATCAGAGTCTTGTCAAGTAGCCATTGTTGTGTGTTCACTGCAGTACAGATGCTCCCTAACTTACAGTGGGATTTCATACTGATAAACTATTGTAAGTTGAAAATGCGTTTAAATCCTTATAACTTAGCAAACCTAGTTTAGCAACACTCACCGAGAACAGCTTTCCTGTGAGGCTCGCTGGCTGGGCTGCTGGGCTGCTGCATTTCACTCCACATCAGGATCTCGCCTGGAAAGGGGGCAGAATTCAGAACCCTCAGTTCTGCTGAATGTGTATGGCTCTGACATCGTCGTGTGGTCAGGGAAGCCATTGGAATGGTCTCCTTTTGTCCCGACTGTAGGAAAACAGCTGCAGCATGAGTGGTCTTCAATCTTCAGGCCCTCCTTGCTTTCAGTTATGGAATCTTGCACTTAAGGCTCCTTGACTGTGTTGGGTTTGGATTCCTGTAGGTTTCAGCATTGGTAGTCAGGGCTCATCTTAGAAAAAGTCACACCTGCCAATGGAGTGAGTGTATCTTTAATAAAAATGTGTTCCCAATTTTCTGTGAATCCTTGTGTTGCTGACATTGACCTGTGACTTTTAGGAACAAATGTGCAGTTGCTGTAAAAGCCTACTGGTTCATTTAAAATGACCAAAGTTAGGACAAGAAAGGACACTACAGAGGCTGCTTATAACTTTCTTAACAATTGGTGGTATAGGTTTTAAGGAAATTGGTGAACAGGTAACAGCACTGTTGCCCTGAGAAATGGCCATGTAATTCTTGCTAGCCTTTGAAGGAAATAGCCACAAGCAAGGATTTCCACTTGGCTAGTGGTGGTGACAGCTGAATGTCCCTGTAATGTTCCCAGGCTTCATATCTGACTGCATTCTTAAAACTTGTTTTCTTTCTTGCAACTGAGTAGGAAGTAATATTTTGAAATACTCCAACATCTCTCATATATATTTTGTTACTCAGTGTTTTTAAGCACAGGATGTTTCTTATGGTTAATATCAGATTTTAAGAATATTATTTGTGTCAGTGGATTAACAAAACCCGTCCTGCAGGGAGGTCTCTAATAGAGCTTCCCAATTCCCACTTCCCACTCCCCACCTGAGAATCTCGTCAAAACCCAGACCAGCAGTGTAAAACTCCCGTGGCTGGTTGTGACTGGCAAGTTGGCCAGTGCTCCATGCTAACACACAAGCTGTCCACTGTGGGGCTATTAAAGGTGCTCACAGAGCTACTCAGAGCTGTTAACTCCCAACAGTGATGAGGCAAAGGGGCTGTGTTTTAAACATCTCTCTTAATGTCTTTGTACCATGTGCTGGTGATGTCACGTTGTTGCTGCTGTAAATCTGAAAGAGGACTAAGGACAACTTTCTCTAGGGCCCAAAGTTCTACTCTTTTGAAGTGGGGCTCTTACTGAGTTGGTGATGGATCTGTTGGCCTTCTACTACTGAATAAAGTTGGTGTCTTAACTACCTGTCTTTTCTCTGGGTCTGCACAGGCAGATCCATGAGATGGATGCTTATGGATGCCTTGTAGCCTGCTTGTGGGGTTGTCTGCCTGCCTCCGAGTGACTGGCAGGGAGCCTCTAAGTAGCCCCTCTACACCTGTGTCCTGCAGACTGACGTTTTTGTTTAGGAAGAGGGCCTTGAAACACCACCACCTTTCTACACAGACAGAGGAGTGATCTTACGTAACAGAAATAGATGGGCAATATTAATTCAGCCTGGACAGGTTCCGTATTTAGAATCTCTATAATTAATTGAAACCCTGATCCAGTGTCAGCCCTTGAAGCATTTTTCCTTAGATTGGTTAGGCTGATCTACTCATTAACCTTTTGGGTCAGCTTGACTCTCTGAGGTAGGGTATGGTAATGACTTGTGACTAAGCCATTCATTCCCAATATTTAATCAGACTCTATTCACTCACTAATTTTCTTTAGACCAGTTTTTATTAGCATAAAACATTTACAAAGAAAACTCGAAGGGAAACAGGGTAGGCTAATGTTTACCATACAGGATAACAATATAATTCTTAAAGAACATTTAATTCTTTGTGAATGGTCATACCAGTTTTGGGTATGAGCCTGAGACCTGCCCCTTTCGTTTAAGAGAAACCTAGATAACTAGGAGTGACGCTGTGGTAGCAAGTATTAGCTGTGGACTTTTTGTTTGTTTGTTTGTTTTTGGATTTATTTATTATATATATGAGCACACTGTAGCTGCCTTCAGACACACCAGAAGAGGGCGTCATGTTCTCTCATGGATGGATGTGAACCACCATGTGGTTGCTGGGAATTGAACTCAGGACCTCTGGAAGAACAGTCAGTGCTCTTAACCACTGCACCTTCTCTCCAGCCCATGTTAGCTGGTTTTACCACTAAGTAAAGAAGGTTTGAAATGTTGCTTGTTTCCCTTCTAGTTTAATGTTAATAATGTTCGGAGTGAAGTATTTCAAGTTTTGGGGAACATGAGCTTAAGCTATTGAATTTAGTTCCTTTGATGATTTAGGAGTTTACCTCTTGGAAACAACAGACTCTGGAAGCAGAATTCTAGACTCTTCTGTTGCTCTCAGAAGAATTACATGCCAGTATCTTTGCTGTCAACCAGGCATTGTAAGTGGGTGCGAGTCCACTGGTCAGGCCTGTGTCAGCTCTCTGTTTACAAATGTCAGTCATAAACTAGCTGTCTCCTGGCTGTCTTCAGCAGTGTTGGTCTGATCGTTGTTGTCATCGTACATCTCTTTCCATTTTGAGTCTTCTGCTTCATGAATTGGGTGCTTTATATTTTGTGGATGCCAGCATAAATTTCATTCAACAAAATATCATTTTCATCATGTGGTGGGTAATTACTCAGGAGGAATCACTCCTGGCTTTCTTGTGCTAGTTACTTGATTTCAAAGAGTGTTAATGTAACAGTAAAATGATTTTTACTCAGCTCTGCTGAACTACACGTGTAGTAATCTCCCTGTTTTATTGTTGATAAAATTGGACAGGTAGGTGCTCGTGACCTGTAGCTGTTGTCATGGCGTTGAGTGATTTTGCATCACAAACACGGGGCTTGCTGTTTAGTAGACAAGAGTCACCCCTCTGATCTGCTCGACTTAGACTTGGGGTGTTCTAATATGTTATTTTATTTGAATATTTTGGTGACTTTTTGAATAAAGAAAAATGTTTCTTAACTGAGAAATATTTTGCCAATGAATAGTTATAGTCTGAGTCTTTTTTACTTTAAAATTTTGTTGATAACTAATATTTTTAAGATTGACGTTAATTGTAATATCTAATATCCACAAGTTACTCATTATTTTTAATAGTACTTGGTGATTTTTATACAGATTGTTTCATTTTCTGTTTTGTTCCTATTTTACAGATGAAAGTCCAAAATTAAATTTCATTTTGCACAGGTAAAATGTTCCAAGCCACCTATTTCTCTTGCATGCAGTATGGATGGATAGCGTTAAAAGGAAAACCCTAGAAGGCATAATGAACCTACATGTCTCGGACTGTTAGGATTAGTGACAGATGCTTTGTCTCCAGTCAATTTTTTTAAGTTTTCTTAAGTAGCTGGATCAGCATTGCAAACCCGTTACTTCAGAGCTTTAGTAATTGAAGATGCAGTTGATGGGAGGTAGGTGCCGGAGTGGGTAGGAGAGGCTGGACTGGATTTCTTTTCTGCCTGTGTACTTAACTCACAGCCAAAGCTAAGTTCCCTTTTTTTGTAGACGAGATCTTAAAACTCTTCAGAGAATCTTACTACAGTTAATAAATAAACTGATACAGCTGCAGAGCAGAAAAACCATGTGCCAGGTCTTTCCCCAGCAGTCGGGAGCAAGGAGCTCATCAGAACAGGCATGGCTTAGCAGGAATCATGTCAGCGTCAGATAAGAGGGTGTCCTCGTTCTAGATAATGTCATTTCACCTGTCTTCCTTAGTCATGTGATAAGCAGAGAACTTTACACTGATGTTCTTTATGGTATTTGAAAGGGACACTTTAATTTCCAGTTATACAATGTATTGATTTTTCCTCCTATCAGTACTTGCTTTTATTAGTATTTGTATCATTGGGATTTTCTTTAGAAGACATTAAATTGTCAGTGACATCATTCATGTTTTAACAAACATCCCGTGCCCACTAAATGCCAGGTATTTCTGTGTACTGTTAGCAGAGTGGTAACTCTGATATTACACAGTCTATTCTGTTTAGGGAGAATGACAACAGTAAAATGAGTGTTTGAAGACAGCTTCTATAAGGAGTTTATATTTCAACTCAGTAGTGAAAAGAGCCAGTCATTTGAAATCTGGAGCAAAAGTGTTTTGTGCACAACAAGTGCATAAGTCCAGGATAGGAGTGGGTGGCAGAAAGTCTCTGAGGAGGCAGAACAGTGGACCAGGAAGAAAGGGAGTCTGGAATGAAATTGGAAAGGGAGGCCAGGTCAGAGGTGATCCCTCGGATCCTCCGAGATCTGGGAGCAGTCAGACGGAACATACATTGTCACTGGAAGACTGTTGAAAAGTGCCACGCTCTAGTTCTGGTTGCTTGGTGGGACTTGAGTCATTGAGGAGTTAGTTAGTGTGTTGTTTTTCTTTCACTGGCTGAGTTTAAGAGGCCGGTGAGATAAGGAATGTGGTAGCTGGGGCACAGAGGCAGGGCCCTGTGGGGAAGACAGCAGGCATGGCTCACAGTACTCCGCTTCAGTGATTGGCTGGACTTGTGCTTTCAGTTTGTGTACAGACGTTCACGTTCTAGCGAAGCGTACTGACCTGAAAGACAAGCCCTGATATTCTATTCAGCCTTCAGGGATTTTTATAAAGATTGGAGAGATTGGAAAAAAAATGATGGTAAATTCGGGAAAATGGTTTACTCTTTTCAGCTCTTTTGTGTTTATTTTCTTGTTACTGTTTTTGATGTTTTATTCATAAACCTAGCTAGTAGTCTAGTTATAAAAGTCAGAAAACAAACATGCATATATTTATCTAGGACTCCTCATATTCTCTTCAGTAACAAGATTTTATTTAAGGGGTGTCAAGCCTTCCTAAAATGTGGATTCAGCTGTGGTGGGGGCATTGTTGATTCCAGCACTCTGGAGGCAGAGGCCATTCAGTCTCTGTGTTTGAGGTTAACCTGGTCTTCACAGAGGGTTCCAGGCTAGCCAGGGATACATAGCGAGACCCTGCCTTTAAGAAAAAGAAATACTCGGATTCAATTCCCAGATCCACCAAAGGGAGGGGGGAGAATATGATTGAATTTATTATTATTGTTACCATTATCATCATCACCACCACCACCACCACCATCACCACCATCATCAGCGTAATAATGCACATGCTAGAAAAGAATTAACCGGGCTGGAGAGATGGCTCAGCGGTTAAGAGCACTGCCTGCTCCTCTAGAGGTCCTGAGTTCAAATCCCAGCAACCACATGGTGACTCACAACCATCTGTAATGGGATCCGATGTCCCTTTCTGATGTGTCTGAAGACAGTGACAGTGTATGCACATACATGAAATAAATAAAATCTAAAAAAAAAAAAAAACAAAAGAAAAGAATTAACCAGTAACGTAACTGCAGTCTTAATGAACCAAGCTCCTCCATCTTTTCAGAGGTCCAGCTTGATGCCTAAGCTCTTAAGTCATTATTAGACTCCAATCAAAAGAATATTTGCCTGCATATCCACCCATAAACATTTAGATTTCTTATAAATTAACCTCTTTAAAAACCTGCTTGAGTATTAATGATATTGCTCTGCTATTTTTTTTAAAGCCATCTATTTTATCATATTAGTGCATTGTAGTTAATTTAACCAGTTCTCTGTCAGTGAGCATTGGGCTTTTCAGGGCTGGGTTTCCATGTGCAGTATTTTCAAAGAACCATCACTCTGTGAAACTGTCACTATTTCAGCACCTCGTTTTTCTGCACGGTAGCTAATCTAGGCTACTCAGTGGGACTTGGCTCTGGCGGTTTAATGAGTTACTTTGACAGTTCTGATTTGGGTCACTAAAATAACACAAATGTAAATTTTTGACATGCACATTGTTCACAGTACATTTGTATCAAAATACACACTTAGGTATTTGTAAATCTTGTTTATTAGTCACAACATAATGAAGAAGACAAAGTGGTTAGAAACCTGTTTGTAAAAATTTTTAAATATGTGTGTGGGGGGGGTGGTCAAAAGTCAGTGACAGCTTTGACTTGCCACATACAGAAATCACTGGTTAGTTATTACAAGAGAGGCTGTTTTTTAAGATTTTCCCGGGACACTGTGGAGAAAAGTCTGTGTTGGGATGCTTGCTATGCAGTCCCCCACCCCCCACACGTCATCTCACATGACCAGTTTGTTGACTGTTTAAAATATCCCTGCTCTTTCTAGAACCCTGCTAAGCTATGGGCTAATTGTGTGACTAGGAGACAGGGTGCTCATTGCTTCTCTACTGTGCAACCCCCTGCCTTCCAGGACATGTGCTCACTCCAGCCTCTGAAGTAAGCTGTGTGGGAGGAAGGGAGTGCTGGCTCCCTTAAGCTGCTCCTCCTTACTCTGCACTGTAGTAAGGTGTGTTACTGCATTTTAAGAGAGCACTTTGTCACAAGAATCTTCCAATATTTTTATATTTTTTCACCTTGTATATTTGAAAGCTGGGGTGGTGGTGGTAATCATTATATCAACTTAAAGGTTAAAATAAGTTCAAGGTCCTTGAGATAGCTCATCAAGTAAGAAAGATCTTACTCGTATCCACACAATTCATCGCATGATCCTGAACTCTGGAACCCATGGTTGAAGAAGAGAACTGATTGACAGACATTGTTCTCTGCTCTCCACAAATGCACCCACAAAGAATAAATACAACTTTTTAGTTAAAATACAAACAGTGAGTTCCTAATCATACAAGATGTAAGGCCTGACATGTACTGTCTTTGGAGTTAAAAATAAAACCTAGAGAGGTGCTGTCATGGCAGGTTTGCTGAAGAAGACTGCTGGCCTGATGGAGTTGGCTGTACGCATGTGGCACTCCACACAAGATGCTGACAGGACTGTACACAAGCATTCCTGATCTTCTGAAGCCTGTAGAAAATCACACAGATCACCACAGCAGAACCGGATGTTAAAAAATTAGAAGATTTGCTTCCGGGTGGTAAAGTGGAAGAGGCAATTCTTTGTGCTGAAGATGAACAGAATCTGGAAGAAAACGGTTGCAGGGAAGCCATGGGAGCCATTGGTGGAAGAGCCTCCTGTTGATCAGTGGAAAAGGCCAATCTGATCATAGTGTCTGATGCTTGATGTGAATTACATGTGCAATTAAATGTTCTGTGAGGCTAAAAAATAATTTATAGTAAAACTAGTTGTCATTGCCCCCTGTAATTGCTATACTGAATTATGTAGTTGTCAGAAACCCTAGGATTAAAGACTTCTAACGAGCTTTAGAAAGTTAACATGCTGGTTTGCCAGAGTTGCAAATGGGCCTCTTTGTTTTGATTCTGATGTGCTCCTTTGTGTTTCTGTTACCATAATGTGCTTCCAACAGAAGCAGTGAAGTAGCTGTTTAATGCTGCGGCAGATACTACACCATCTCAGGCTTTTTAAGATCCCTTCTTAGAGAGTTTTAAAAATTACCACATTTTAGTCTATTTTGTATGTCTGTGTTTGGTGCGTGCGTGGCACAGTGTGTGGAGGTCTAGGAACAGCTGGCAGCACTGGCCTTTTTCCTTCCACCATGTGGGTCTCACAGAACCAACCTGGCTGGCGACTTGGCAGCCCATGAGTTTTTCTGTACTTGAAATTGTTAAGCCACCTTTTAAAAAAGGTATTTTGCTGAGTGTGTTAAATACATAAACTCAGCCAGGAGGAGTGATGCACACCTATAATCCCAATACCCAGGAGGCAGCAGCAGGAGGATTATTCCAAATTGGAGGTCTGGGAAAGGTACAGAATGAGTTCAAGGGCTACCTGGGATGTAGTGTGTGTGTGTGTGTGTGTATGTGTGTGTGTGTGTGTGTGTGTGTGTGTTACATTTTTATGTATATAAGCAAAATGGAATCATCCCAGCCATGCTATTTATATATAATTCAGTCTTTTTTTTCTGCTTTCCTGACTTCTCTAACTATAGAATAGTTCATCCTAACCTCTAAACTAATAAAGAACTCAATATCTGTGTATTTGTTTTCTCATTGGGAACTAGGAGTCTTGTTAACAGGCACTTTAGTAACAGGGTTACAGAGCGCCAATGTTACACACATTCTGCTTTCTAGTTAGCAGTGTCTGGAGCTTGTCCTCTTGTTCTTTTTAGTCCCCTGCTTCTCTTAAGGAAGGGCCGTGCTGCAGCTTCCACAGGCCTGGGATCGGCTTTCGTATTACTTTTTGCCTTTGCCCCTTTGAACAAAGCTACTCTTAGGCATATGTCTATAAGTAGTGATGGCGTGTGGTGTGAGGGTCTCAGGAAGGGCTTTGGTGAGAAGTAGCAGTCACTGCACTGATGCTAGCTGCTACTAGATGCAGTTACAAAAGGATGCAGTCTGTCTCCACGAGCCATACAGATAGTAACCCACCAGAGGGGAGGTAACGCATTGATTTTTTTGAATTTCTGTTTACGTTTCCAAAGCCTCTCACATTGTTTCTTACACAGAGACACACACTTAAGAGTCACACACACAGTCTTATACACACACAGTCCACACATACAAGTGTAATTATATTTTGAGTTTGAAGACAATTTTCAACCCGTACGCTTTGTTTTACTACAAGTACATCAGAATACATTCTAAGGCTAGGTGATACTTAATCATATAAGGCAAGGAAATATTTCAAAATGAATGACTTTTAAATACTCAAACAATTCAAAGTAATTTTTAGCCTTGTAAGGAATTTCTGTACGTTCTGTATGGCTTTAACCTTGGGTAGCAAAGTGAATTTGTTAGTCTAGGATTCGTTCCTGCAGAGTGTGTAGCCAGCCACTTAAGGATTGAGCGAGCATTCCGCTAAATTAATTGCAAGGCCAAGGAAATACGTCAGCCAAGGAAATTTTTCTGGTCTCAGTATCCTCTTTTCATTTGGTATAATTGATTATCTCTTAACAGTGTTCGTGTTTGTCTATCAATTGATAACAAAGCTTAGGGATCAGACAGTGGTTCACACTCGTTTGTAAATCAAACCGTGAGGGTAATGTATTATTTGTCTGCCTTACATTCATGAAGTGTGTGATTTGGTCCTGAAAAGCCACCTCTTGAAAGATCAGCAGAGGTAAGCCAGAGCAAAGCTACCGTGTAGGATTAGCCCCTAAGGTGAATTATCTCATATAAACTTCATTTCCCACCTCTCCTAATGAGCATTGCATAATAGCATAGCTCTGTTCTTCATAAGGGAAGCTAACCTGATTCTAAGATAGCAAGTCTTTGAGGCCCTCAACTGAATGAGTTGCTTGGTATTTCCAAGTTTGAAAATACTTTCTTCCCCTTTCAAGTGTTCCTTGGCAGCAGCTAAGGAATGTTAAAGCTGCTTTAAGTGCCAATTAAGGCCAATTATAACCCGCCTGGCCTGCTGAGACAGTGCAGTTAGTGGAGGCCTGTGTTCCTGTGCGATGAGGAACTGCTGCTGCCAGCGACCGACCGACCGACCGACCGACCGACCGACTGGAGCAGTCTTTTATAACTGCCAACAGCTTGCTTGTTGTCCCATGGAACACAGGATGACACTCCTGCTGTTTAGGAAATCCCAAGGTCTGTGGAGGACAGACTAGTTGCTGTAGTACAGACTGACATGTTACTCTTAGTTTTCCGTTTCTTCAAAAGCTGGCTTTCACCGTGGTTGTAATCAGTGATAGAAAAGACGTACCGAGCGCCTCCCTGTGTACTTGGTTTTGCATTGCGTGCGTTGGTTTACTCCCTACCTGTAGGAGGAGGCCTGATGCCAGGTGAGGCCAGATCCTTTCCCCTGAATTGGAACTGTTCAGACTGGTCTCTGCCCTCATCCCAATGTCACTGCCCTCTGGCTGCTGTGAGTGCTGGTTCCCAGGAGAGGGGCTGTTCTATGACTCTTAGCAAATGGGGAAACGGTAACGTGTCTGACTTTTTAACTTTAGCAGTTTTAGAATTTTTGGTCTGTAAGGATGTTATTTACTTTCATTAAAATGATATTTTCATCTTTTTAATAAGGTGCCCTAATTATTTTCATAAGAAAAATAAGCCACAATCAAAAACAAAAAGTACCTCAAAAGCTTGTGAACACTGTTGGGAAGTGATGTAAGCAATAGTAATGATTTCCAGGAAGAGCAAAGCTAGGATTGGCTGAAACAGGATTTTCTACAGAGCATTGAGAAGTAAGTAGTGTTTAAACTTTAGTCCGAACTTTACTGTTAGTTTTCATGTTTATGTACAGCTTGTCAGGGTATAAAATTATGTTTTCCTCTGCCTTTACTATCCCTCCTGCTTTTCTAACATAGTAAAAAGAACAAGTTCAAATTCTTCCTCTTAGGCATGGACATGTCTTTATCCCAGCTGCCCATGTCTTTATCCCAGCTGCCCCTGGACAGACACACACACACACACACACACACACACACACACACACACTCTCTCTCTCTCTCTCTCTCTCTCTCTCTCACCCATTCATACAGGAATTACGTTATCTTTTCCCTCGTCCTGATGTACCAGGCTTCTGAGCTGTTGGTACAGTAAAGCTCAGATCAGCTGGCTGCCTACTGCATGTCTGTTTAACAGCAGGGTTTGTCAGTTGGCAAAAAGGGAGTAGTTAGTTGTATGGAGATTGCCATGTAGCTCAGATGGGCACAGCCGAGCCCACATCACATGCTTATAAGGAGTCACAGCACACTTACAAACACTTGAATCCCAGCACAACAGGAGGCAGAGGTGGGTGAATCTCTGAGTTCAAGGCCAACTTGGTCTGCAGAGTGAGTTCCAGCACAGACAGGACTGACTATACAGAGAAACCCTGTCTCAAAAAACAAAACAAAGAAAAAGTAAGAGAGAAGGAGGGAGAAAAGGAAGGAAGGAAGGAAGGGAGGGAGGGAGGGAGGGACGGAGGGAGGGAGGGAGGGAGGGAAGGAGGGAGGGTGAGTGATTAGAGGAGTTCTCTGGGTCGGCTCCAGGAATTGGATGCCCAACCAGACAATAAGTCTACAGTATTGTGCAGATTTTGAAAATAAGTATCAAAAATTGGTCCAGCTTATTGTTAATTGATTCAGGAAGGAAAAGTTTGCTTAATAGACTTGACCCTTAGTGAGTATAGCTAGTACAGGAGAAAAACTGCTGATATTTTTAGAAATATCATAATTACACAGATATTATAATTAGGTCTATGCTTGTTTTTAAAAGCAATCCCATCAGTAACATTGCTACTCTAAAGTTAGTCAGATAACTAACTTGAGTAATTGACATTGCAGCAGACTACATGTATAAATTCCCTCTTCAATTCTGACAAGTCTATCTCCTTTCATGTAGAGCAGTGAATCTCAACCTGTGGGTCATGACCCCTTGGAATCTGGAGGACCCTTTCACAGGGACACCTATCAGATATTCTGCATATCAGATAACTTACATTATAATTCAGCAGTGGTAAAATTGTAGTTGCAAGTAGCAACAAAATTTTTAATTTAATTTAACTTAATTTATTGTTGGAGGAGTCACCACAACATGAGGAAAGGAATCACTGATCTAGAGGAATTATTTATACCAGCTGCCATGTCTTCTATGACCATATTAGATGAAATTAGACTCCGCCCCCCGTTTTCCCTTGATCTGCTAGGACCTTTGTAACTCAGGATGTTTTTACAGTAGCAGCAAATGTTAACATAGGCCCAAACATGGAGCATATTTGAAGTTGGTGGGCAGACCCATATCATGATGCAGGTTTGCACTAGCGAGTATGCAGTGAGGCACAGCTGAGCTCTGAAGAGAAGGTAGCAAGAAGCCTCTTCCAGAGCAGCCCTCCCCCTGCACAGGAGCCAAGAGCTCCGCCGGTGAGTGTTTCCTGGTAGTCTTCACAAGCTGGGTTTGGCTTGGGGCCTGGTTTGGAACAAACTTGTAGAAGGTAGGTTAGGACTCTGTTCACTAACACAGAGCTGGGCTGAGTCTGGAAGAGTTTATGGACGCGTCTCTTCCTTCTGGCATCTGTCCTGTTCTGCTAACAGGCTTGGAGGAGAGGACTCCCTCTGCTGCTCAAGTGCTAGAGGGAGGGAGCTCTGCAGTGCTGGGGGATCAGTGTTAATCTCAGCAAGAGGGATTAACTTCGGCAAGCTGTCCACAGGAGCCATTCTGAAATGTCATTTGAGTGATCTGGCCAAAGTTCAGATGCAGGCAGGAGTTGAGTTTGCTATTAACTGTTAGAAAATGCTGAGGTCTGCACCAAACAAACAGCTCCGGGATTTCAAAACACTGAGAGAGCATTGGATCCTCCCCTCTGAAAATGGAAGAGCCCTGTACCACCCTGTTTTGTTTTGGCTTTTAATCGTGTGGTGAGTGAGGTTTCTTGACAGACAGCTCACAGTGTTTCCTGTAGAATGTGTTTGAAAGCTGTTTTGTCCAGTTCCTCAAATCCGCTGTAAATGTCAAATAGAACACTGTGTGAAGAACAACTTCAAAATACAAACGGCAACTTTGGGAAGTCATTCAGCAGCTAAAATTGAGTGAATGAAATTCTGACTTCTCACGGAAAGGCTGACTCTTTCCGTTGTGTTGATAGAGCACCAGCAGGACTGTGCTGATCATTTCTTAGTCCTTCTGTCTTTGGGCCAGGAGGAAGATAACAAGTTTTTTAGTTTTTACTGGGCTCAAATTTCTTGCCTTCTTCAAGTAATGAGCTTGACTGGGTGGTTTCAGTTCAGGTTAAAACAAGTCCCCAGCTATAGGGCTCTAGATATAAGTAGATCTTGAAACTAATCAAAATGCTGCTGATAGGATGTGTCTAAAACCACCAGTGTAGACGCTGCTGTCTCTGGTTTCCGTCGGCTGCCACTGGAGCCTTTCATTTGTAGCTGGTAGACCCTTTCTGTTAGGAAGGAGAGCTTTACATAGGGTCGCCAAGGAAGCACCCCAGCCTCACTCCAGGCTGATAGGTGTGGAGGGGGGGGCCCTTTTAAATGGTGTCTGACATCTCGTGGTTCATTAGGTTCTGCTGTCCTCTGTCCAGAGTAAAGTTGGGGATTGGAGGTTCTTGAGAGACTGAGCACAGCACTCAGCGGGTGCTGCTCTTAGTCCCTTACCTCTTGGATTGAGCCTTCTCCTTGACCCGGAAGATGAGACTTGCACAAAAGTTTCACCATGAAAAAGCAATAAAAAAGTTTGAGATCAGCCTGATCTATAGAACGAGTTTTAAAATAGCCAGGGCCTCAAAAAGCAAAAAAGTAAAAAACAATAAAAACAAATCAACTCATGTAATTATCAGATTTACTAGGTTTTTCTTTTTAATGTTCTCTTTGCTTATGGATCTAAAACTTATATTTTATAGCAAAGTAGCCTAAAGTTGCTGATATAGCTCACTGTAGCCTGGAACTCATGGTGAATTTTTGACCTCAGCTTCCTGAATGTAGGGATTATAGGTGTAAATCACCTGGCTAATTTATTTTACTTTATTTTTGTATTTTTTTAAAAACATACAAACACACACAAATAAGTGTTCTGTCTTCACACACACACCAGAAGAGACAATCAGATGCCGTAACAGAAGGTTGTAAATCACCATGTGGTTACTCGGAATTGAACTCATGACTTCTGGACGAGCAGTCAGTGCTTTTCACCACTGAGCCATCTCTAGCCCCTTATTTTTATATTTCGATCATACCTACATAATAATGAGTTTTCACTGATGAATTTATAGACTGACACCCCCTCCCCAACCCACCCCACCCTGCCACCACCACCACGTGCATGCGGACACACACACAGTTGTACCTAGAGACTGATGGATTTGGGAGTTTCACCTTTTATTTTTTCTCTTTTTTGATCATGTATTGATACTCAAGGAATAGGAACATTTCAAAGGAGTAATGTGGTAGAACATTCAATTGATGATAGAGGTCAGTTTCTGTAGGCACAGTGATTGGTCTGTCAGTCTCCTCCGACAGCACCTAGTTTCCAGAGGACAGCAAAGAGAAAGGAGTCCCTATTACGCTGGGCAAAGAGAAGCACCAGCCAGCTTGTTATTCATGGATCAGCAACGGCACCTGAATCACAGCGGCAGCTTAAACATCACAACAGTTGGCTTCTTTGCAGAGCTGTATAGCAGTTTCTTCCCAGAAGGCTCTCTCCCTTGTGTCCTGTGTCTGACGAGACAGTAGCCCTCAAGTAGAAGTCTGAGTCTATGCCAGGATTGCAGAAGTGTACATAGAATGCCTTCAGGAAACCACATGGCCATCCAGAGTGTTCATTCAGTTTTCCTTCCAAAAAGGTATGTCATGGCAGTGTGAGCAAGGAAAAGGTGATATACTCCAGCCGCAGTGATAAGGGGTGCTAACACTCATTGACTCCTGTCATTTCCAGTGCTGTGCTGGGCACTGGGTACCTATTAAAAGTGTTTTTACAGATGTTTTCAGGGAACTACAAGTTAAGCAGGGAAATGAGATGTGCCCACAGATGTTCTGTAAGGTTTTTGTATTTCTCACATACTTGAAAACAGTTAAAACATAGTCCTCTTGGGAAGCATTCCTGGCAGGAGGATTACTGGAGGTTGCCATATTCCTTCTCCTTTCTTAGCAACATTATTTACAGTCCATTCATGCTTGTCCCTTCCCCCACCAGTGGAGTCATTCTCCCTTGTAATCTGCCCTTTGTGATCTGTTCTCTTTCATGCAGCAGAGTGAATGGTGTGCTGCAGTGTGAGCCCTACCCAGAGATGTGGAAATGCCAAGAGGCCCAGAGTCTTTAGTGAGGCCTTTATTTCCCTCATAAAGCACTGACTTGAGGAGCTTGATAATTTGATTATAGACCTTTGGTGAAAAGTTGTTTCAAGTGCCCAAGTGCTGTAAGTGACTCTCTTCTGCACTCTCCACTTAGGTTTTAGTTTTGAAAACACCCCTGCACTGGAGGAGAGGAGAACGCTTTGGCAGAGGTAACAGTGGAGGCTAATTTGTTAGGGCAGCCAGTATTGAAATCATCCCTTTCATTTAAATCTCTCTGGTGGAAATGATGCCAAGTGCTTTGTGTGAAGAGTTTTCTCTCGGTGTTCTCCAGTGCTATTCGTAACCCACCTAAACGTGTTCTGAAGCTGCCTCCCAGCCCGGCTCTGGTTAATTGTCCTTTGATCCTACATGCCAGAGGTCAGCTCTGGATTCCCCAACTTGAAATTTGAATTTTCTGGGTATATCACCCCCAATTGGCTTCCCTTTCTAGCAGTTAGACTGCGTCAGACCTTCTCTAGAGCATCTCGTGTGCCAGGAGAGCCTAAAGAAACAGAATCAAAGAGAACGGAGATGGGGTACTGAAGTGAACCTGTGATAATAGTGGCTGGAATTTAGCTGTGCTTGCTAGTCGAGTACATGGGAGTGCTTTTGAAAGAAGATGACAGTAACAGGAAAAAGCTGGTACCTGTAAAAGTGACGAGACATTGTTAAATAGGGACATCCCTGTGTAGTCGGTCCACGCTGAGAGTTCTCTGTGGGCTGCCACGTGGTTTTATTAAAATAAATATGAACTTCTACATTAAACTAAAGCCATTGTTTGATAAATACTGCTTGGAACAGTGCTAAAGCAAACATTGTCCTAGTCAGTCGGTACATTTATGTAACAGAATATACTGGTAAGTAATACAGCAGGTGGGGATAGAGTGGGTGAGTGGAGGGTCTGTGGCGGGACTCTGATGTGCGGGACAGCTTCGGGAAAACGCTGGTACAGTTCAGAGTTGATATGTAAAAGGAACTGCTGGAAGTTTGAAAGTCTTAATTTACCCTGTTTGCAGGTCTTGTCTTGGATATTCCTTAGGATATTGTCACAGTGAAGGGCGGATGATGCAGTTGAGGCTTTTGTATGTCTCCCGCAGGCTGAGAGTAGATTGTTACAGTTGGGGTTGGTGAAGAGCCCCATTAGAAACACAGTGCACTTTAACCTGGACATGAGAACAGCTACACTGTGTCAGGAAGGGGCATCTTGGGAATGAAAGAGATTCTAAACTGAGCCTTCAATAAATGTGTTGCTACCTGTTATGTGCCTGGCCGGGAATCTGTGTGTGCTTCATATACTTGGCGTGCTCTGAGCAGGTGTGGGGCTGATGGTTAACTGAGGATAATGGTGGGGCATTTCTGGAGTGGGGCTTCCAGAGACCGAATCTCTACACTGCCAGATGCTGAGGGCAGGCTGTCCAGATTTCCCTGGCAGGAGTCTCTTGTCATGTGAGTTTCATTTAAAGAAAAGTCATGGGCTTGATCACCTTACCAGGCTGAACGTGTACCATAATTACCTTCTTCCTTGCTGTCTCCGTTTTTCCCTGAGTTTTACTTGAGACTCGTCAGGAAAATAAGCTAACTCTTAAAGTTATAAAACAAAACTGGTTGACTCAGCATTCTTCGTTGTACATTTATATTCTTTTGTGTGAATTCTAAGTCTTCCCTAAGCTGCTGTCCGAAGAGCGCTTAGCACACGTGCTTCCTGCCCCCAAGTGCAGCAGAGAAGCTCTGCAAGTCCCTCACACAGTCACTACAGCCATGCAAGGTTTCAGTCTTCCCTCTCCTGGGTCAGAGACACTGTCTGTGGGTCCTAGGTAGCAGTAGGAACCTGTAGCCTCCTGTTAGCCCCGTAGTCATGGGGGAATTGACTGTTGTTCTATACACTGTGTAGCTATGCAGTAGTACTCAAGAAATACTATCTTTAAATTGTTTATCCACTGATGACAGATTGGGGAATTTTACTCCTGTGTTAGGAAATTGATCAGACCGAGACAGTCCCCCAAATCCTATAATGTGAGTGTGCATTACACCTTAAATCTGCTTTAATATTACATATTTGATATTAAGAATGTGGCTTTTAAAAATATCTTTAGAGGTAGTTTATAAGTTGCTGCTGGCTCTGCTGAGATGTCTCATCTCTTAGTCTTTTGGATGATAAGAGAACAGTAAAACGTTTAATAAGATTCAAGAAAAGAACACGAATTGAAGGGGCTTTTCTTACCTGTCATCCTGTTTACATGATGCCCACTATGAAAAGGACAGTGGTCATGAATGGTGATATCCCTTGCTGTGTTCTTGGTGTGTAAATTAAAGACTAGAAATCTAAATAGATTTTTTCTAAAGAGCTCTGTCTGAATCCATGTCTGTCCGTGTATGTGAGTGAGTGTGGGGTATCCATGTGTCATAGCATAAGTGAAGAAGTCAGAGGACAACCTGAGTGACAGTTCTCACCTCTTGCCACTGTGTAAAAGCCAGGCTGTATCTGCCTAGAAGCTCCTACGGTTCTCAGGTGTCCTCCTCTCTTGCTGTAGGAGTGCAGGGATTGCAGACAAATGGTGCTGCCTCCAATTTCATGTAGGTCCTGGGGGTCTGAACCAGGGTCCTCATGTGGTGGTGTCAAGAGCTATACTCTCTTGAGCCCTGGGTTTCTTTTGTGAAAAAATGTATGTATTTAATAATAATGTCAACTCTGTTCAGCATTGTTTAGCATTAAAAAAATTCAGGATTTATAAACTACCTCTAAAAATATTTTTAAAAAGCCATATTCTTAGTATCAAATATTTAATATTAAAGCAGACATTAAAGGTATAATTATTTGCTTTATTTCTTTTGATTTATACCCAGGCTTTAATACTTCTAATTAGGGAACAAAAACAACTCAGCAGAGTTATATAATCCTCACACCCCTTCCTCTTTCACCCCCTCCTCTACTCCTCATGCCCCGGGGCCCCGGTGTCACATGCCATACAGTGTGTTGGTATAGGATGTCCTCAACTTTCTTTCCTAACTCCTTCCCGCTCTGTCTCCTCTCCCTGATTCCCATTTCCCTTTTTATCCCTTACTCCATATTCTTAACCCACCCACCCATGTGTGTGTACAATGTCTTTCTTTTATTGTCTGTGATGGTTTATATATTCTTGGCCCAGGGAGTGGCACTATTGAAAGATGTGGCCTTGTTGGAGTAGGTGTGTCACTGTGGGCGTGGACTTTAAGACCCTGATTCTAGGTTCCTGGAAGCCAGTATTCTGCTAGCAGCCTTCAGATGAAGATGCAGAACTCTCAGCTCCTCCTGCACCATGCCTGCCTGGACGCTGCCATGCTCCAGCCTTGATAATTGATACACCCATCAATGGAGCTTTCAGGGGGGGACTTACTAGGGACCCACTCTTAAGAAAAACTGGCTCTTTTTCCTCCAGAAGCCATCAACTGGAGCTGCTTACCTCCAGAGCCTTACCCCTCCCTTCATGCTGAAGTGCCAACTGGCTTGCTTTTAAGCACATCTTATGCAGGCAGCCACTGCTATCCCATGAGTGCAGTGCTCTTGTCACACCCGTGTCACATTGCTTTGGTCTGTTTCTCCCAACCCTTTTCTCTTACAACCTTTCCACCTCCCTCTTCCTTGATGGGTCCTGAGAACTCTGCAGACACCTACACTCTGCACTTAGCTCCATTGTGAATGTCCGTGTTACTCTCTTAACTGATAGACATTTCTCTGATGATGTCTAAGAACTGGACCTCTCTGTGGACAGAGATGCTGACTGAGAGAACACTTTAATACAGCATCCATTTATCAAAATAAAAGTAGTAGTCCTTCTCCTCCAAACTTGGGGCCTGCGAGCTCCAGTGATGCTTCTTCTGGGTTCTCAGATTGACTGTATCTGGAGGGATTAAAATCCAGAAATGTAGGCGGTGGGGGGGGGGGGGTGGGGACAAGAGGCTTTGCATTTGGATCTTGAGGCTGGAAGACACACCTTTAATATGGCCACACCTTCAGCCGAAAGCTAGAGAAGGACAGGAACAAGGAAGGCTTTTCTTTCTTTGCTTGTCCTCACCTTGCTAGCACATCTATTACTTTACTGGCATTGGAGCCTACATCTTTGGGATTCCAGGATCTACAGAGACCAGCAGGGACACCCAGCCTTTGGGGCTGAGTAAGTACTAGGTCCTTGGACTTTCCATTTACGCTAGCTTTTGTTGGATTATTTGGCCTGTAGCCTGTAAGTCATCCCAATAAATTCCAGATAGATAGATAAATAGATAAGTAGGTAGGTAGATAGACAGACAGACAGACAGACAGACAGCAGACAGAAACAGATTTATCCTTAAGTTCTGTGACCCTAGAGAACCCTGTCTGATACAGCTCCCCAACTGTGGGTTCTTCTCCAGATTTACAGGGAGAGGTATGGATTTTCTTCTGTGGAGCTAGGCCTAAACACAACAGGAAAGTAGTTGTTTATTCCCTACAACTTACTGTTAGACACAGCAGTAACTGACAGGATTCATATCCTGGTAAGACTGATGAGGAGACATTTACCTCAGAAGCCTCCATAGCAATTTCCAAGGCTGTGAAAATTCCTCTTCAGGACCAGCGGGATGTTTTCATGTCCTGTAGTTAAGGAGTTTCTGTAACGGGTCTTACCATTGGGTTCTCATAGGCAACAGAAGCAATGGCAATAGTGTATTGTTTTGTTTTGTTTGGGGTGATGGGCTTTGTCTTCTGGTACCTCTGACCAAAATCTCATCACCCCACATATATTAATACAAGCAAATACAAAATTTGTTATGGTCAAATTATTCAACAGTATATTAGTGGCTTTGGAAGAAATATTGCTTTCTCAAAATGAATACTATGGTAGAAATGATTTTATCTAAGTTGATGGTTTATATTTACCTAATCATTTGATTAGGAGAGAAAGTACATCAGACATGATAGTTAACAATCTTACTTTAGAGAGTGGAAAGGTGATATTCTAAGTCAAAACTACAGTAAGTAGACCTAGTCTGAGCGTTTCAGTTTAGAAACAGTGTACATTAAAAACCCAAGCCTGGTCTTCCTGAGTAGGAATCACTATTGCACCAGCATAAAATATTAAAAAACAACAGCAGCAACAAAACCCAAAGTAAGTTGACCTAATTTAGCTTGGGGACTTGAATTGTAATACAATTGATAGGAAAGACCAGTTTGAGAATCTGAAACCCAGTGTATGAAAAAAATTAGACAATTCTAGTGGAGTTTTCCTTCCTGTACCACAGACCTCGTATTACTCCTACAGTATATCGAACAAAAAGGTGTATAAACTGCTCTGTGTGGGCTACAGTTAGCTTCAGCTGTCATGTTGACAGACCTCTGACCTGTTGTGTTCGTTATGCTGTTGCTATGATAAAACACTATGGCCAAAGGCAATCTAACAAAAAGCTTATTTTGAGCTAAATAGTGGTGGCACACACCTTTAATCCCAGCACTCAGGAGGCAGAGGCAGGTGGATCTCTGTGAATTCTAGGCCAACCTGGTCTATGGAGCAAGTTCCAGGACCAGACACAAAGAAACCCTGTCTTCAAAACAAAACAGAAAAGAGCTTATTTTGGTGTCTGATTGGTTCCGCAGATCTAAGAGTCCACGAGGGTGGGGAAGGCACCTGGGGCAGCAAGCTGAAATCTCACATTGTGACTGCAGGCACCAGTAAGCCCAGAGGCAAATGGGAGTAGGACAAGGCCTTAGGCGCTCAAAGCCCATGCCCCAGCGACTTACAGCCTAAAGCAAGGACACACCTTCTGAAACTCCCCCAAATAGCACCGCCACATATAGCACTCCCCCAAATAGCGCCTCATTTGAGCAACTACCTTCATTTGATTAACCTGTGGGCGTGTCTGGAGGCATTGTCCTTATTGCTGGTTAATAAAGGAGGGCCCAGCTCAGCCCACTGAGTAGTGTTAATCCTGGGCAGATAAACCTGGGCTTTAAAAAAATTGGTTGAGCAAATCAAGGGAAGGGAGATAGTAAGTAGCAGTGTTCTCCCTCAGTGGTCTCTGCGTTAGTTCCCACCTCCAGTTTCCTCTCCTGAACTTTTGCATAGGATTCTTTTATGATAGTCTGTAACTTGTAAACCAAGCAGACCCTTCTCTCTCCTCCCCTTGTTGTTTTTGGTCAATGTTTTATCCCAGCAACATAAAGCAAACTAGTACATGTGTATTGCCATAAATTGTCATTTTAATGTCGCTATTACTTCAAGAATGTATTGATTTGAACACAGCTGTCAGCTGAAAGTCATGCTGCTTGACCTTGCAGCCCAGTGGCAATGATAGAGGTGGGAGAGGTTGTCTGCAGCAGATGGGCACTACTAGTGTTATGTGGTAGAGATTACGTGCTAAGTGTCCAGAAACACTTAGGTATGGTGGTCCTAAAATACCAGGATTACTCTCTGGAGAAACTTGTTAAACTAAGGAAGAAGGGAAAGTGACAACATTGAAAGTAACTTAAGGTAACTTACATTAAAATGTTGATTTAAAACAAAATAACAACAAAATGGGCTTGAGAGTTACTCTGGGATTAAAGAGCACTCTGGTTACTCTTGCAGAAGACTCAGGTTCCTAACTCAAGTTCCAGCAGCTCTTCTAGCCTCTCCTAGCCACACAAATGTAGGCAGAACACTCATACGTAAAACTAATCTAACATCTTAAAAAAAAAAAAAAAAACCCAAAACCTATATGTAGTTTATTGGCTTTTCGTAAGAAGGAGAAAAGTTTCTTTTAATAGAAGTTTGGAAAACACTGAAGAGTTAGAGGAGCAGTGAGCCCTATCTCATAAACCCTGCATGTGTGGCATGTGCCGCCCTGTGCGGTTAACTGACTTAGTCATGGTTAGTGACTGTTGAGGTGTTAGCCTAGTCTAGCAGAGGCTGCACATATCCTCACACAGATGTCTGGGTGTCCTGAACATGCCTCAGAGATCCCCAGAATCTCTGAGAGAGATAGATGCAGGCTTTCTTTAAAATTAACTTTTAAAAGTAGCATACAAAGAAGTTGATTTATCCCAATCATACTTAAAACATTATACTTGGTGTGTGTGTCTGTGTGTGTTTCAAATCCATGTTCCACAAATGAGAGAAAAACGCTCCATTTCCTACAAATATCACAATTTTAATTTTTATAGTTGAGTAAAGTTTCACTGTATATATGTATATTTTTATTCTTTAGTCAGTTGGTGGACAACTAGACTAGCTTTGCATCTTGACTATTTGCATAGTTTAGATAGTCAACATGGATGTATAAGAATCTCTGTGGTCTGCTGACTTAGAGCCCTTCATGTGTACACGCCCAGGCATGGTTATGGAGGAGTCAGTGGGAGTCTTTTTCAGTGATTTGAGGAACCTCTTGACTTTCACAGACTCATATTTTACACTCTCAACACGTGAGAGTTCCTTTACTCCATGGTATTTGTCAGCATTTGTTAATATTTTCATTTTATTTACTTGTTTGTTTTGCATTCAGATCACGTGTATCCCAGGCTGGCCTTGATCTGCCTCTCCAGTGCCAGGATTGCAGGTGCTGTCCACTACACCCATTCCGTGAGCTTCTGGGGATGGAACAGGACTTCAGCGCATGCTGGGCATTGAGCTACATCTCCCTTGTTTTCTTGACAGCCATTCTGACTAGGGTAAAATTAAAGCTTAATAAATTCCAAAAATAAAAGCATTGACACATTTCCTTAATGGCCAACAATGTTAAGCAACATTTCCAAATATTTGTCTACTAGTGTGTTTCTTGATTGGAGAACTGTCTGTGCAGATCTTGGGTTCCACTGTTTATTGACCAATCAGTCAATTGTATTGGTATTTAAATTTTGGAGATCTTTATAAGTTCTAGATGTTAATCTTCCTTGATATATGGTTGGCAAGTATTTTCTCCCATTCTCTAGACAGTCTTTTCAAGTTGTTCCAGTGTTGTACAGAAGTATTTAAATTTTATACAATTCCATTAATCAGTTACTGCTGATATTTCCTTCCTGTTGAAATCCGTATCAGAAAGTCATTGCAGTAATTTGCCTACACTTTCTTTTAGCAGTTTCAGAGTTTAAAGTCATAAGCTAAGGTCACTGATTTGAACTGACTTTGTGAGACTGTGCTGGTTTCGTTTGTGGAGTTTTCATGCATCGTTTCTCCAGTGGATAGTTTGACACCTTTTTCAAAGATTGGGTGGCTGTGTGTTCATATTTCTGTGTCCTCTTTTCTATTTCATTGGTCGCATCTGTGCCAGTGCCGTGCGGGCTTTGTTCTTCCTGTAGCTCTGTACTAAGAGTGGGCATCAGGTGTCGTGGTGCCCAGCAGCATCGCTCTCTGCACAGGATTGCTCTCCGGGACCATTTATGCTTCCGTATGAATTCCAAGAAGTTGAGTGAAGAACACCACACATGTGTTGAACATGATGCCTCCTTGCCACTCTATCCACCGATCCTCCAGTACGGTTTAGTTTCTCCTCTGACGAGAGCTCGTCCTTTGCCTGCGCACTGTTGGTTTTAGTTATTGCTGCAGTGCTGACTTGGCACTCCTGACTTGAGGTACCAGTGTGTTTCCCTCAGATAGTTTTGTTGGAGAGCAAATTTGATTGGGAGCACTTGTTGTCAAGTTTAGAAACATGTTATGTGAGGGGCAGGAGAGATGGCTCAGCTGGAAGGTGATGTTGCTGCTTTTTTTGAGGCCACGTGCCGTCCCAGTTCCCAAGTAGGGTAGCTTACAGCCACCTGCTAGCCTCTGCACACACAGGACATGGGGAGTTGCTGATGAGAGATGGGCTGCTGTTGGCGTATTGACTTTGTTGGTATTTCCCCTTAGTACTGTTGTTTCTCCTGTTTGTTTGTTTCATTGTAGTTTTAACATCCTGATCATAGCATTTCACTGGAGAGTGTATTCTATGATCATGTCTGTTTAGGCTCTAAATACTACTGTGCTTGCAAATCAGTGTCTTCTCTAGGTGTGGGAAATCACTAATTGCGTTTAAAAGAGTCTTCGTGTCTTTAGTGTCTGTTGTTCTTTCTGAGCCATGGGTTCTCAGGGGAGCTTGCTGTCTTGTTTAGATCTCAATGTTCTCCATGTGTGCTCATCCTACTTGTTTATAATGTAGCCATTTGTCAGTCATTTCAGTAACCTAATTACCTTTCCGTCTCTGACATTGCTATTTTGCCCATTCATCTTGCTGAAGTTTTCCTGCTTGTTGAGGATATTCCTGCCTGGGTCGTGGCATTATTTCCACATCATTCATTTGCTGTGTCTTCTGAAGGTCACTGGTCATGTCCTCAGTACACTGTGACATCTTCCTACATTGTGCTCATTTTGATGTCTTTAGATTCAGTTGAGTGGTAGCAGTCCTTTAGGGAGTTTTGTTAACTTGTTTATACTGTGCTTTTACATTGTGGATTGTACATTTCTTGATTTAGAAATTTTTCATTCATAGATCTTCATTCCAAGCTGCCCTGTTCTTGAGAGCTTTCTACCTTCAGTAATTATCACAAAGAAAAGAAAAAACACACTAAATTAGCACAAGAGCACTTTGTTTGTTTGTTTTAATCTTCACATCTTCTAGCTGGCCATTGTATTCATTCTCGCCTGGGTTTGAACTTGATAGAGCAGAGGCCTTCCTCACCTCTCCTGAGTCTGGGCTTACAGCTTCACATCACCGTGCTCCGCCACATTAGAGCATTGGCAGCTCTGTGAATCATTTCAGTGCAGCCAAGGGTAAGAACCCCTGAGCTATTGCCATTTGAAAAAAAAACTTATCAGAGGAAAAGCTGTACCAGTCTTAATAATGTTAACTGAAGACCTGTTTTGTGGATAACAGACAGGGCTCCTGAAAATAGGCCTACCTTGGGCAGCTGGCAAAATTATGTTTTATCTTTCCAGTGAAAGATCCCATGCAGAGAGACCCTTACTCAAGTCTTGGGAAATCGAGGACCCCAGACACAGAGAGACCATTTTGGATGTAATAAGCAAAGGTGAAGTTTATTACGGAGACCTATAACAGAGATCTCCGGGCCAACACATATCCCACCACGCAGGAGACAGAGGTGTCGACCCCCGAGAGGCTGGGAGAAAGAGCATTTAAAGGCAGAGGCTGTGAGCCCAGGGGATGGGGGATGTCAAAGGGGAAGGCACCACAAGTTACAGGATTGTTTTATGGCTCCAGGAGATAAGGGGACGCCAGAAGGTTTTATGGCCCCCTGGTTCCTGGAACAGAGCTACTAAATCAGGAGAAGGGTAGGGTCTTAGGTCCTCATTATTTTTAAAAGTTTGTCAAAATTGATGAAGCATCAGTATTTGAAACACCTCTGGTTAGGCTTGGGCCGCCGGTTTCTTGGAGTGCTCTCTGTAGGACGCAATGGCTGGAAAGCACAAGTAGGGGCTTAAATAAACATCACAGGGGCAGTTACACCGGGTGATAAGCAAAGTAGTTCTCTTGCATTCCTTTTCTTTATCTTTATGGCCTGCTACTCCTGAGTTTGTGGCTTTTGGGACTTACTCTTTTAATTTTATATTTTTAAAACTTAAATTCGTATAATTTTCCTTTTCACCAGTTGTTACTGAAAAGTGCGGAAACACTTGGCATGTGTTCGTTTTAGAATATCAAAAGGGCCAAGCTAAATTTTGACTTGTCTGTTTTCACTTTTTAAAAATTAATCAAATAGTTTTACAGTGCTAGGAACTGAGGTCAGAACCTCAAACATGCTATAACTGGATTTTTTTATTTTTAACCTACGTGTGTGCATGCGTGCACATGTCTGTCGTCTTTTTGACTGCTTGTGGTGGTGGGGTGGGGCATTGTGCAATTAGGACTGTTCTAGTCTTTCGCATAGACTGGCTTTCAAACATCCTCAGTCTCCTGAGTGTGGGGACCAAGCACCCCCATTCCTAGATAGGAAAACTAAGCTTAGAACAAAACAGTCAAGGTACTCAATAGAAATAGTAAACTGAAATACTTCAGGGCAAGTTCCTTGCATACAGTTTCTTGCCATGGGGCTTGGGGCTCTGGCTTTTAACTTGGTCATAACCTCCATGGTGTTGATTGGGAGAGTTTGGATTTTTTTGTCCTTAACCATTTGTAGCATGAACGTGCCCGTGAAGTACGTGACAGACCACAGAACCTGGCCCTTTTGGAGTAAGGTCCAGGATTCACTAAGACTTCCTCAGCAATGAGAAGATTTGTAAATTAGCTTTCAGTGGTGCTTCTAGTTATTGATTCTAAAACAATGTTTAAGTGTCCATATGGCTTTCCATATTGTGATAATGATGGTTTGCAAATCTCATAAAGCCTTAAATTAAAACAATGTGTGATTTCTAAATTCTGAGTTCAGGGCTACTATTAACCTACCACCATAAGGTCCTCAGACAACATCATCAGACGACTGCCCGGCCTCTGACATGGTGTTTTCAGCAGCTCTTGGTTTACAGTGGTCTGCGTCTGCTCTCGGACCTCAGGCTCAGAGGTTAAAATGTTCTCAGTTACACCTCTGTAGTCTACGTAGTCATACATTACCGCCTGTTTCAGAAGAGGAAGCAGGAGAAACAGGTCTGTCCTTCGGTGGTGTTTCTGTTCTGAGCCTTTGGCTTTGTGGTGATGTAAAGCAGTTACGCTTTACATCTGTGGTCAACTGAGATTATTTTTTTAAAAGGTGGGAGTGGTTTGAAATGACTGACCTGAAAAGCTTAGGACGTTCTTAGGGAATGCTAAGAAGGTCCGAGAAATGTTCTTGTTTGGTGTCACAGCTTGGCCAGTGGTCTGTTTCTTATAGTTTTCTATTCTGAAAATCAGAGAGTTATTGTGCGAGAAAGAAGGAAGGCACACCAGGCAGTGCCAGCCAGCAGAACTGCAGATGAGTAGATCATTTCCTCTGGGTGAATTGTTCCATCCAGGGTGACAGACGTTTTGCTCATGTTTAATGCTTGTTTAATCTCCGAGTGGGTTTACATGGTAACCTCCTTACGTTGATATACACTGGAAACAGAAGGACCAGTTGGTAGATAACTGAGTCGTCTTCTGGGCCTACCTAAGAAGGCCCACAGTGGCACACACCTTTAGTCCCAGTACTTAGGAGACAGAGGCAGGGGATCTGTGCGAGTTTGAGGCCAGCCTTAGCTGGAGAGCAAGTTCTAGGGCAGCCAAGGCCACACAGAGAAACTGTGTGTCAACAAACAAAACAAAGCAAGCAAGCCACCCCCCCCCCCCAAAAAAAGGAAACAAACAAACAAACCCGCTGATCTAGAGCATGCTTTACTTAAGGACTATTTTAGCAGCAGCATGTTGGTCGGTTTCAGGGAACTGTCTGGGCTTTCCATTTGAGGACTGCCTGCAGCATGTTCTTTTTGTCTTTGTTTTCTGTTTCAGAGAGAAGACATAGCTCATCTAGCAAGCCTCCCTTGGCTGTTCCTCGCACTTCAGTATTTTCGCTCTTCCCATCTCTGTCCAAAAGCAAAGCCGGTGGTGCCGGTGGTAGCAGCCGGCCTCCTGGTGGAGGGGTCCTGTGCGCATCCTCAAGCTCCAAGTTACTCAGATTGCCCAAAGAGAAACTTCAGCTCAGGGCGAACATGAAGCCCATGCATCCCATGCAGCAGACTAAAGTCCCCCATGGAAGAGTGTAAGTATGGCCACTCGGGGTCGTAAGGCTTACCTTAGCTGCTAGGATGAGTCAGCCCTGTGTGGAGCATCCAAGAGTGCCTGTGAGTCACTGGAGAGCTCACTTGGGGGGTTCAAGGACACTGTTAGCTCTTTTCGTTTCCCTACCTCCTGTTGGAAGCTCTTCAAGTTATCACAGTATTAACAAGGCTAGTAATATTTATCGATTCTTTCCTGTGTGATTTATTTAAAATGAGCTGTATTTGTCTGTGATGTCATGTACTGACCATAACATCTCTGTGAATATGCATTGTTCTCTTTTTCTTCACATGGGTAAGGGAAGCATATGTGGTGTCTTTAAGTCATAGAAGTCTAAGTTCAAATCCTACTCCCATTGTCTTCATGGTGGAAGTGAGGCACTAATTCTTCTGGAGTTTAAGGCACAGCAGTGAGGAGGGAAGGCTGGAAGGAGTCTCATTTCCAAGGTTTTTTTGACAAGCTTTTAAAGTGGATCTGCAGCTAGGGGCTCTCTGGAGGTCACTCTGGTTGAAGTGTCTCTGTGACACTGTCTCGCAGCCTGATGGCAGAAGTGTCCCCATTTTGGGGAAGGGTACGTCACACGTTTTACCCCCAGTGTCTCATGACCTTGGTTATGGAGAGAGCCGCTCAGTACCTGCTGTTACTCAGGGAGCTTGCGCACTGGGTGAAGCCAGAGGAGTTTGCAGGGTCTGTGTTGTCAGGCTGTTCCAGGATCAGCTCTTTACCACGGTCTGACCTGGTTGCTCAGCCCCCAGGCTCTGCTCATGGAGAACGAGCACAGGAAACTTGGCTTTCTCTTCTATGGCTGTCTGGAAGCCAGAGAAAGGACAGGGCAGCGTTTAAGTCACTTGGCAGCTTAACAGCTGTTGGAGTGCAGACTGCACTAGGGTTTGCAGACTTATCCAAGCATCCATTGTGGAGCGAAGGCTCAGCAGGGACCAAGTGAAGCATTATGGTCTTGCTGACCTCACTCTTACCAGGTAAAATAACAGTAAGAGCAAGAGCATGAGGAACGTTGCTCTGTTAGTGGCACAGGTCTTCCTGCTCACCAGCCGCTTGCCAGTTGCCTCCGTCCTAAGCTGCTGTCATAGGAGCCTGTGTTGAAGGATCGGAGAGCCGAAATGGTAACACACGATGTGCTGATTCAAGTCTTCCTCGTTGGCAGCAGAGAGCGGCTTCAGGGGACATCCAGTGTTGTGTTAGGTGTCTTCATTTAAGTTCTCAGAAGGCTTCCGTGCCTCAGACTCTCATGTTTCATTTAATAGTTTCTTTCATTGTTGTAATGACTCTTGTGAGGGATTCTCCTGGACCTCTGTGGCATTATCTTGGTCCTTGTAGAACTCTTCATGCTTTGCTTCTTATAGAAACTGCATTGACTATGGGGTCTGAATTCTCAAAGGTCCATGGGGGTGAGGTTTACAAAAGGATAAAAGAGGTCAGTTTCATACCCTGGGCTTTTTGTCCAAAGGGCTTACAAACTTGGCTGGCTGTGAACTCTACTAGCTTTTCTTAGTGGTTCAAACAAAATGTCGAAGCCTTCCCAGAGCCTGTGCATACTCAGGTAGACTGAGTCTCTGCTCCCATCGCTCTGGAGTAACAGGCCTCTCATTTATTGTACTCTGACTTCCTGCAGCAGCATGACACCCTCTGTGAAGGTGGAAAAGATGCACCCGAAGATGGACGGCGCACTACTGAGGTCCACAGTAGGGCCAGCCTGTCCCGCTCCTGTGAGCTCTGCAGTCAAGCCTGGCCTTAGCTGTCCCTCCATACCAAAGCCAACCTTGCCTTCACCTGGACAGACTCTGAATGGCAAAGGGCTTCCTGCAATGCCCACTCTGGAAAAGAAACCTGAAGACAGTTCTAATAACAGGAAGTTTTTAAATAAGAGATTATCAGGTAATAGCACAGTTCTCTCTTAAAGTTTCTATGGCTAGAAGGTTGGGTGTGCAGATTGTAAATGAAAGACCTTAAAGCTGGTCGACCTGAGTGGGGAAGGGGTTCCTTCATGGTGGACCTGTCTTTACTCATGGTTTTAAAGAGCACACTTGCTTATATGTGTACACATTCACTTGCTGTATGGAAATGTATGTGTTCCTTCTGATTTTTCTGAATATAGATAACTCTTATGCAAAGTAAATAAGCAAACGTTGTTCCAGGCCTCTGGTAGTAGTTCTCACCAGCTGGGCTGATGTTTACTGCAGCACTCACTTCCTCTGCAGTATACCCATTAGTAATACGGCACATCTTATTACAGCTGTAGTTTGTCTATCTTGAGATTCCTCTTATCTAAAAAAATGATGGCAGTGTTCAGTCCACCTACTGCAGTAATGTTTGTGTGCTTCTGACAGAAAGAGAGTTTGATCCTGACATCCACTGTGGGGTCATTGATCTGGACACCAAGAAGCCCTGCACCAGGTCTTTGACTTGCAAGGTAGGTGCCTTCTGAAGACAGAAGTGACAGGGTTGTCGGCAGTACCATGCTATCCACACATTTGCCTGACCCCTGTGGAGCCGGTGCTTGCTGGCTCCTCTGCGTTGTGTAAATTAAATAACCTGTTTGTAATGGGGAAAAAAAAACCTGTTTGACAAAACATGATATGAATTAGCATAACTTGTACCTGTGGGAGAGCTTTGTTTTTATTTTTAATTAATTTATTTTGTTGTGCATGCCTTTGTGTATGAATATCACAGCATATACATTGAGGTTGAAGGACATCTTGCAGGGGTCAGATAGTTTTCCACCATTGTTTTTAGGTGACCTTAATGTTTTTTGCTTGTTTTTCTTTGCCCTTCTTTTCTATGTGTGTTTAGCTCATGTGTGGTCAGAGGATAACATAGAAGTTGGCCACTTTCTTTTTTTTTTTTTTTTTTTGGTTCTTTTTTTTTCTGGAGCTGGGGACCGAACCCAGGGCCTTGTGCTTCCTAGGCAAGCGCTCTACCACTGAGCTAAATCCCCAACCCCTCAGTTGGCCACTTTCTTAGGGCTTCATTGCTGTGAAGAGACACCGTGCCGAGGCAACTTTTATAAAGGAAACATTTAATTAGGGCTGGGTTACAGTTTCAGAGGCTCAGTCTGTTATCATGGCAGGAAGCACGGCACTGTCCAGGCAGACATGGTGCTAGAGACAGAGCTGAGAGTTCTACATCTTGATTCAAAGGCAGCCAGGAGAAAAGTATCTTCCACAGGCAGCCAAGAGAAGCCTCAGCATAGGACCTAAAAGCCCACCCCCATAGTGATGCACTTCCTCCAACAAGGCCACACCTGGTTGGGGGTGCACTTCTCATGGGCCAAGCAAGCACCTGAGTCTGTGGGGCCAAACCTATTCAAACCACCACATTGCCACCATTTGGCTTCTGAGTATCAGACTCTGGTCATCAGACCAAGTGCCCTTCTCCATCAAAGCTATCTGACTGGCCAATGCGACTTTATCTTAACTTAGATTTCAGTTTCAATATTTGTGAGTGGCTTTTTGCATCAGGGGACTTTAAAATGAGGTCTTCCCTCCTGCTCAGGTTGCTCTGGGGTTGCTGGGCTCAAGATGTCCTCGTGAGTATTTGGATTGGTGACATGCAGCTGCCATTCCCATCACGACAGACTTCAGATGTGCTTGGGAATTTTAAACCTTTAAATGTCTAAATTTTCAAAAAACAATCATAAGCTGTTTTCTCCTTAGGAAAGTATAGCATGGATATTGTGATACTGGCATTCTCTCTTAGGTTGGTGGATACCTTTGACCTGAGTCCAAGTCCGCCCTCGGATCTCTCAGAGAGAAGGTCATACCTCAGAAGTGACCGTTCTTGTCTTTGATGGAGTACAATTTTAGTGATATAGTTGTATGTTGTGTTGGTGTTTGAAGGCGGTCTGAGCTGTGATGAAGCAGGGCAGTGACAGTGCTGCTCATGTACACTCCACAGCATGGAGTTACCTCACCTCATGTCTGCCCTCCTGCTTACATGGCTGTTGTGACCCGGGCTGCCCAGAAACAATGCTCCTTATTTGTTTAACTAAGATTTGCTGTAAAATGAGCCATGAAGCAAATGGTAGAGCAGAATTCTTCCTTTCTTTTATGTTTGCCTTGTGGTTAGATCACCTTTTCCTAGTATTTCCAAGTGGAGAATACAGTATTAACTGTTCAGCACACGTCTGCTGGGACTTAACGCATCTGCTATACTGAAGTTCTGTGTCTGCTCATAGATAATGTTTCTTCCCTGCTGTCCCCATGATCAGAATGACTCCTATTCTACTCATGGGTTCTGTGAGTTGGAAGGTTTTGTATTCCACATGTCAGGGACTCATATAAGCCTGTTTCTGTGACTAGTTTGTTTCAGCTTGCGCTGGCAGAAGTTGAGTATTTCATTTTGTTGAAAGGCTGAGGAATAAATATGCCCACTACAAACATGTCCCACATTTCCTTTGTCCACTCATCTGTCAATGGGCTGTTAGCTCATTTCCATGTCTTGGTAAACATCACCTTGATGGACTTGGGAGTGCTAAAATCCCTGCAAGGCCTCAATTTCATTTCTTTTCATAACTACCAGGTTTTCGCGTACAGAATCTGCAGGGAATTTCATTCTGTTCTCTCTGTGCCTTCCTTGCTAGGTGACCTGCTTTTGTATAGATGCCTACCATCTTTTCCAGAGAGTGTGTTATTCTGTGTTAAGGAAGTCACTGCTATTGTTAGCATGGTGCTACACTTATTGTCACACTCATTGTGTCAGTGTCAGTTCAGCATGAGACTAGTAGGAAATGCAACCTCCAATTAGGCCTTGTCTTAGTTAGGGTTTTACTGCTGTGACCAGATATCATGATCAAGGCAACTCTTTTAAGGACCACATTTAATTGGGTCTGGCTTACAGGTTCAGAGGTTTAGTCCATTGTCATCAAGGCAGGAGCATGGCAGCGTCCAGGCAGGCATGGTGCAGGAGGAGCTGAGAGTTCTGCATCTTCATCTGAAGGCTACTAGAAGACTGGCTTCCAGGTAGCCAGGATAAGGGTCTTAAAGCCCAAGCCCACAGTGGCACACCTCCTCCAACAAGGTACACCCATTCCAACAAGGCCACACCTCCAAATAGTGCCACTCCCTTGGCTAGGCATACTCTAACCTCCACAGGCCTAGACCGTGACAGGGGCCTGTACTGGCTTCCACTGTTCTGCGTGTTCTCGTTTCCTTTGCTTTCTCTTTGACCCAGTACTGTGAGTTACGTGGGTCACAACATGTCTGACGACCCTCCCTCCATGCATGCCCATAAGTTGATGCCAGGCTAGTGGAACTCTGTGCAGGGGAGTTGGTGACTGTTGGCTTTTGTCCTTCTGTTTACCTGGTTACTTTTCTGTTGCATACAGCTGTGAGCACAAGCCTTATTTGAAGTCCCACAGGATATAATCAGCGCATGTTTCCTAGCCTTGTGGACCTTACAGTCTGATACAGAAAACAAAGGTTTAGTTTTTCCTAAGTATAATTACCACTGTGTAACATATTACTACTGATGGTTTACGCATTGTACTGGCCTATAGTATGAAGGTTGGCAGGCCTCATAGCCACAGAAACATGGATTCTGATTTATGTGGGCAGTGGGGGTCAGAGGAAATAAGATGCCCAGGAAGCTGAGCAGAAAGAGGGGAAGGCAGGTAGTGCACGTACTCAGAAAGCAGAGGGCAGCAAGCAGGGGCCGTAGAGCATAGGAGACTGCTCGCAGCCAGCGTACACAGTCATCTTTTTTTTGTGTCTGAAGCAGCCTCAGCAGAGTTGTGATTGCATGGGTGAGAGGTATCTGGAGTATGCTTCCAAGCTCCATGGAAATCCTACTTACTTTATAGACAGGGCTGCTACAGTATCACCTACTCCTGCATTTGGCTTTACTATGCTAAGCAACAAGAGATGTCCAAATATTAGGAGACATCTGTACATCACCCCAAGGAGACAGATATTACCGGTATTCGCACATTTATTCTTTGTACATGTATTGGTAGGCCATTCTTTTTACATGTCTTTAAAAATTCTTTATGTGTATGGGTGTTTTGTTTGGATTTATGTGTGTACACCACCCATGGTGTCTATAAGAAGGTGTCAGATCCCATGGGACTGGAGTTTGAGATGGGTGTAAGCTACTCTGGGTGTTGGCAGTGCAGCCAGAGTCCTGGAAGAGCAGCCAGTGCTCTTTAATGTCTGAACCAGCTCTGCAGGAAAGGTCTTTTATATGCTCTTTCGTTGAAGCTTTACTAACTGGTAAACATTCTTCTAGGACCTGGCACAGAAATGAACAGGATAAAGTTCTTCATTTTCATTTAAGTTGCTTTGTTATAAATATATTTCCAGACATTGAGAGAAAGTAGGAAGTAACTTCGTGTGTGCCAGGCTAGGTCTTGGGCAGACTTGGTCTACAGTCAGTCACCTGAGCTCCTATGAGCGTTGCAGGTAGAGCTCCCCTGTGTGCACCTTGAATGTGATGCTTCCATTGCTGTGTAGAGCCTTATGTCACTACATTTAAGAGGTGCAAGGAGTCCTGAATACACACACAGGAGCTATACCAGGCTTGGAGTCCTGAAACCTAAAGGCAGATGGGAATGTTCAGACTAATTCACTGTATTCAGGAAGGCGATGGATGAGACTCTTTAGTTAATGGAATCACCTGCTTCTGAGGGTTGCCATCTGTCTGCTTCTGTATAAACCCAGATGGCAGCAGTGTTGGCAGGAGGCTGAGGACAGGAGCGTGACCCTGGAGGATGATTTTTACAGTGGTTGGACTCGATAATGGGCGAGGTTGACTTAACTCTGGTCACTCTTGGAGATTCACCTCTGTCTCCTGATAGGAGGCTCCTGGGCTAGCTCCTGGGCTAGCACTGCCCTTCCAGAAGGCTGAAGTGTACTCCCAGAATCTATCTGCCTTGGGTGGCTTCCAGCTTTCCTGAAACCTAATTCCAAACTTTCTGATTCCAAGGTATTGCATTCACATGCACATGCCCATATATAGACACACATACAGACATGATTGAACGTAAAATTAATATTTAAAAACATCAGCGATTATCAAATACATTTGGTATATAGATGTTTTCTTGTAAGATGTGATGGAATTGTCTTACAGCAGAATTATCATATTGTCTGCCTGCCCATTCCCTAGTTCAGAGACTGACGGGACAGACTTAACATGTTCCTGGTATTCACTGCATTTCTGTCTCCTCTTGTCAATGGTTCTTTTTCTTTCTGCCTTGAGTTCTTTTCCTCAAGTCTTTCTTGGCTTCCCCAGACTGTCTCTACAATTACTAAGAGCTGGCTTCTCTCTTTATTTTGTTAAAGAAAAGCAGTTATGTTTAATTTTTGTCCTCAGTTACTAAAAGAATACTTTACCAATAGTGTTTTAAATTAATAATCATAATTTTTTGATGAAATTCGTAAGAGCCTGAATGAATAACTTGGTTTAGTTGCATAGAAATGAGCACCTGCCCTTTGTTCTGCTTGAAACTCATTTCTTTACCCAGTCCTACAACTAGAATGTGTGAGTCCAGCTTCGCTGAAGAGACAAGATTTTCGTTTAGTAAAGTTGGACACATCTCATCTTTGCAAAGCTCTAGGTTGCTTCTTTTATGGGGAGAAGTTTGGGGATATACAGCATGTTAAACTTATTATTGAAACTGCTTGGTTTCTGTTTGTTGATTTTGTTTGTGTGTGTCTGTCTTTGTAGACACATTCCTTAACCCAGCGGAGAGCTGTTCAGGGCAGAAGAAAACGATTTGATGTGTTATTAGCCGAGCACAAAAACAGAACCAGGGAGAAGGAGCTGATTCGCCATCCCGACTGTCAGCAACTACCACACCCACTCAGGGACCCGCATCCTACCCCTCCTAGGACTCTGCCGGAGCCACACCTTCCTGCAGAGTCAAAGCCTTCCTTAGCAAGTAAACCGAAACCTCACACCCCTAGTCTTCCAAGGTAAGCCAAGCCTCCAACCCTGTTCCTTGCCTTTAGGGAACGGCTGTACAAGTAGGCAAGCATCCCTCCACCTGCCGTCCACTGCCCGGCAGCTGTACTGTCAAGAGTGTGGTCTGCACCACTGTCCCAATGGAGCTGATGTTTTTTTAAATTGGGTTTTACTATAAAAATTGTCAAGTCTTCAGTTTTGACCAGGGCTTATGGTTACAGGCATAAACACTAGTGTAAAGCTAGAACTGCCTGTCCTGTGGTGGTTCCATACCAGATTTTTCTTAACTCTGTTAAGCAGAGCTCAGACTGGGTCTTTCTTTTGTGTTTCTAGTAGGAAAGTTTCAGATGGCTTTGGCCATTTATTTCTTCTGTTTTTGACTGTTTGCAATAATGAGAAAGGTTGTAGACAAGCATTTAGTTTTAATAGTATCTGCTTATCAACATGGGTTTTCATTCACTCATTTGGGACTTTGTCTTGAGCATAAAGTAGGCATTTTAGCACCACAGAAAAGCAGTGTGTCAGAGTGCTTTAACAAGAATTTACTGTGCACACAACTCAAGAGGCAGTGACGAGAGAATATATCTGTTCTTATGCTTGTTTAACCAAGTTGAAGTGAAGGACTTTGGACCCGTTTGGGAACAGGGGTGACTGGAATACGGTCAGGTCTCAGAGCAGGATTCTGTAGTGCGTGCGTCCTTTGGCACCTTCTCACTGAGACTTGTCATCTGGAAGGTCAGGTTTACTTGGAAACCACTAGTCATCCCAGATGCAGGAAGGAATGATGCTCAGACTGACCGTGGGTGCAGAAGTGCTGCCTCATTCTTTGTCCTCCTGTCCCTGAGGTTAGACTAGAGTACTCTGTCAGTCAGTCTACTTACCACTGTACAAGTCAGGTACTCGGGACATTTTGGGGGGATATGCAGAGCAGTCAATGAAAGAATTCTCATGAGTTCTACGTGTGCTCCTGTTTTGGGGAGACTGAAACGACTGGGAGGGAAGAAAGGTTCTGAGCTGCCTTGGTTTTGAATGGCAGGCATTCACCTTAGAATAGTGAGGTCAAGAGCTGTGTACACGTGTGTATGAGAATGCACACATGTGCCCACCGTCACCTGAGTCAGCCAGCATGCTGGCCTCAGGCTGCTGGACGGACCCTGTCTCCTCCATCCCCTGTGCTTTTAGATGTGTGACTTAAAGCTGCTGAGGCATGGGCTGTCTGTTCTGAGCTGTGCTGTGCTGTTTACTCCTTCAGGCCCCCAGGCTGCCCTGCTCAGCAAGGAGGGAGTACCCCTGTCGACCCTCCTCCAGGCCGTGAGTCTCCACACCCACCCTTGCCTGCCACTGAGCCAGCTTCTCGCTTATCCAGTGAGGAGGGTGAAGGCGATGACAGAGAAGAGCCTGTTGAGAAACTGGACTGTCACTATTCAGGTCGTCACCCTCAGCCAGCATCGGTGAGCTGTGCGTCCCTGAGTACCCACATGCTGTGGCCTCCCCAGTGAAGCTCGGACAGGGCACTGGAAGGCACAGAGACCGTGCTGTGGCTGTGTGGGTGGGCAGCACCTTTGGGTGCTGTGAATCTATTCTGGGTCTCGCATACGTTTCTTCTCTCCCCCAACTGTCGCAGGCATTGCTGTGGCCGTGGTTCATGGCTTCTGGCACTTGAGGCATTTCAGCCCTGACCTTTCTCTGGCATTTTCTTCCTTTCTCAAGCCTGAAAGAGCCTGGCCCTTGGTGATGGCAGCAGAGGTGACACTCGCACGCTGTGCTCCCTCTGGCGGCAGAGGTGACACTCGCACGCTGTGCTCCCTCTGGCGGCAGAGGTGACACTCGCACGCTGTGCTCCCTCTGGCGGCAGAGGTGACACTCGCACGCTGTGCTCCCTCTGGCGGCAGAGGTGACACTCGTACACTGTGCTCTCTCTGGCGGCAGAGGTGACACTCGCACGCTGAGGTGACTCTCGCACGCTGTGCTCTCTTTCAGTTTTGCACATTTGGGAGCCGGCAGATCGGAAGAGGTTATTACGTGTTTGACTCCAGGTGGAACCGGCTTCGCTGTGCCCTCAACCTCATGGTGGAGAAGCATCTGAACGCACAGCTATGGAAGTAAGTGTCTTTCGTTGGGTGGCATGGGGTGAGCTGACCTGCTCCAATCATGTATTTTCTTGATGACCTCACGTTGTGTTTGTAAGACTATGGCATGCTTATCTGCATGGGAGATGGCCACTGGCTAAAGTAGAAAGGAAGGCCCTGCTCTGTAACGCACTCCTCTGCTCGCTCCACAGCCCCGCCTTGTTCTGGGCACGGGAGCACCCATTGGAAGGACTCCACATGTAAGGGCCCCATCATATAGTCAGGCTTGTAGGGAGACAAAAGCCTGGGAAAGAAGAGGTACCGGCTTCTTACTCCAGTCTTTGCTCCGGGACTATAATCACTCTTTTTTCCTTGTTAATTTTTAGTTAATGAGACTGATACAGTCACGTGGCAGGTTAGCGGTAGAGCCACCAGGTTCAGTTTGTTTCCAAACAGCTGAGATGGGGAAACAGGCTGTTTGATTCAGAGAAAGCTTTTCTGAGATGAATGGGTCTGGAAGAGCTGTCACTAGGGTGTGAGCAATACTGAGTTTCAGGAGGAGAACCCAGTGTGTGTCAGAAAAGGTGACGACTCGTTTGAGAAAGAGCAAGACAGAGAGTGTGAGTGTGTGACAAAACCCAGAAGACAGAGAGCACCGGCACTCTTGGCTGCAGCAGCAGTCATCTGGGGACTTGCACGTTTATACCTTGGAGATTGGGGTTCTGGTGCATGATGCAGGGTCTTGGGCATACTGGCTAAGCACTCGTGTCACTCAGTTAGATCACCCCACGTTTGAGCATCTTGTTATGTATCCTAGTGTTTACTAAAAGTATTGTAAGAAAAAGAAGGGATGGATGGCTACAAAAACTTGAATTCATCATTTCAAGTAAGCTTATTTTTATGCGACACTTTTCAAAGATTATTTTGCAACTGTCAAAGCAGGAGGTATTTTTGTATACCAAAGAGCATTTCTAAAGCTCTTTGACTCAGGGATGTCTTTTAAAAGAATATTTTGGGAAAGCTTGTGTTCAGTGAGATATCTTATTACAGGGGACACTCAAGTCATCCATTGTCCATCCAAGGCCCACCATTGGTTAGCACCTTTTGAATGGATGATAGTAAGGCCATTTGCTTTCATGGCTTGGTTTCCTGGTAGTCAGATATAAATGGTTGGGGCCTTAGTCTCTAATCAAAGAGTCTATTTCCACGCCTGTGGACAGGACCTGGATTTGTGTGTGCCGTTAGCTTGTAGGACTCGGCGCAGCATGACTTTGCCACTCTGCTTTCTTCCTCCTGCCTCTTCCTTCACGCAGGGGAACAGTGCTCCTCCTTCCTGCTCTGGGAAGCAGGCCACAGCCAGATTTGGTTCCTAGTGGCTTGTCATTCCACAAATGACCTTGGATTTATGCCCTCCCAGTATCCACCTTTTGGGTGCTGGGATTACAGGCGTACAATGGCTGGTTTTATGTGGTGCTGTGGATCAAACCCACAGCTTTATGTATGTTCTGCCAACTGACTTACACTCATCTCTAACTCCATGACCTCTGCTTTTAAAAAGTCAGTGCAGCAGTGGGGACATGTGTGTCTCAGTGGTGGGCAGATACAGCAGTGTTGAGGTAGGTAGGTATGTTAATTTTTTAAAGCCTCTAAAAAGAAAAGGCAGTTATATCATTTCAGGAGGTTCAGATGCTGCCTGTAGAGGAAGACTTCCTCAGAATTTCAGACAGCCCGGATTTTAAACCCCAGCATCACAAAGCCACCTAGTGGTCATAGTCAGTTACTGCACCCAGTAAGCAATCTACTCTTGAGTTTCACGGGCCACCTAGTGGCCATAGTGTGGTACTGCATCCAGTGAGCAACTTAGCAGTGAGCCTGGGTACCTTGTTCAGAGACTGATTCTGTGGAGTCTGGCTGAGACCTAGGAATTCACATTGTTAACAGACCTGTCAAGCAGTACTTGTGTGTCTCACAAGCATACAGCCAGGCTTCTCAGTGTGGGATCCACGGCCCACATTGCAGTCTTTTAGAGAGATCTGAAAACCGACTGATGTCTGTGTCCTCTCCTGAAATTTCCTGAATTATAAGTGTGACTGTGGCTTAAGATTCATAAATGCTTATGGCCAAGTGGCAAAGCGGAAGTGCAGTGTGCGTTTTAAAGTAGAATGAAGTTACATGCCAGCATTTCAGGCCATTTCAGACCGACCCCCAGTGGAGTGGTGACCTATGCCACCTCATCCAGGCTCAGGCAGGATGGTCTTGGCACAGCCTTCAGACCATTGTTTCATTTTCTTTGAACGTTAATTAACCCTGAGCGTTAATGCCAATATCAGGCTTACTAGATTTCCTTGTCTTTTATGCTGTCACAGTTTTTAAAACTCAGAGCTAAAATAAAAGGAGATCTCCTGTATTTGACTGTCCAAATAGATTTCTCATCCCCTACTGAGTACTTTGCTCAGACATTACAAGCAAAATACTTTGTTATAAGACCCTTTGGATTTACCTCCTGTGCAGTGTTCTGGCCAGTAGTCACAATCTGCCTGTTGCTCAAGTAACTCATTCTTGCTTGGATCTTTTCAGTGTTTGAATACTGGATTCCAGGCCTTATGGATAAAATGGTCCATAAGGTGCCGGTTACAACATCATCTCCAGGCCTACAAAATCTATCACCAGGGGCTTAGACAGGTACAAGCGAGGCATGGTGATCAGGGCAGACGTCTTCTGGAAAGGATGAGTTGAGAGTTACTGTCTTGTGGCCTGTGCCTAAAAAAGAGTGCTTGCTAGGGATCAGCAGTGGCGGTCTGAGGCTGTTGTGGGGTGTGAGTCATACGGACACAATGTTTCCAGGGCCCCCATCAGGATTGAGTTTGTGGTTCAAATTGACCTTTGTGAAAATAGGTTTCTTAGTGCCCATCTGTAACCGTCCATGGCAGTTGTAGTCATGGTAAGCATTTGTGGCCATCATTACCACCCATGATGTCTCCTCTTTACAGGAAAATCCCACCGGTCCCCTGTTCCACATCACCTGTTTCTGCTCGCGTTCCTCACCGGACGAATTCTGTGCCGACACCACAAGGTGGGGTCAGCTCCTTGGCAGCAGCCACCGTCTCTGCACCTGCAGTTGTGTTGCCATCCTCCTGCGTCTCCCCAAATAGCAAGTCGGCACCAGCTCACGGAACCACTCTAAATGCACAGCCTGCTGTTTCTGGGGCAATGGATCCTGTGTGCAGTATGCAATCCAGACATGTATCTGCTTCATCCTCATCCCCCTCCACACCCTCTGGCCTCTCGTCAGTCCCCTCTTCTCCTCTGTCCAGAAAACCTCAGAAATTGAAACCTAGCAAGTCTGTACGGCCCAAGGAGCCTTCTGCTGTCAGCACTAACTGTCACAGTGCCAGCAGCAGTACCAGTGGTGGCTTAGGGAAAAAACGCAAAAACAGCTCCCCACTGTCAGTTCATTCTTCTTCCTCTTCGGCCTCCTCCTCCTCCTCTTCCCATTCCGTGGACTTTTTTAGGAAAAACTGTGTGGCTCACTCTGGGACTCCATACCTGTCAACAGCACCGTCTTCCCACAGTATCGGCCTCAACTGTGTGACAAATAAAACACACTCTGTGAGCCTCCGGCACGAGCCAGTGGGACGGGGTCCGGCCGGTGTGAGCCCTGCAGAGTCCATCAAGAGGATGAGTGTAATGGTGAACAGTGGCGACTCCACTCTCTCTCTTGGCCCATTCGTCCATCAGTCCAGTGAACTGCCTGTCAGCCCTCACTCACACACTCCTCTAGACAAACTCATAGGCAAGAAAAGAAAGTGCTCCCCGGGCTCTAGCACCGTTGGCAGCAGTGGCAGCAAACCTACAAAGGTCGCCAGATCGCCAGCCATGAACAGCGTCCACATGAAGCACACAGGCACCATCCCAGGGCCACAAGGACTGATGAACAATTCCCTCCTCCATCAGGTAGGACGTGGACTCTGATTTCTGCAAGTGTCTTGGGGACTTTGGCCAGTTGTGAAAACTGTGATTTGGTTGGTCGGTTTGCCTGTAGTGGGTGCCTAACTTTCATGGTAATGTTTAACAAAAGAGGATCCATGCCCATGTGAAGGGCATCTCCACAGAATGTCTGAGCCTTTTGGCAGTGCTCCTCACTGGAGAAAGCAGAAATGCACTTAGCATCCAAGCTTGAGGAAGCACCAAGCTGAGAGGTCAGCATGAGAGGTTTGTCAGCATGAGAGGTCAGTCAGCATGAGAGGTTAGTCAGCGTGAGAGGTCAGTCAGCATGAGAGGTCAGTCAGCATGAGAGGTCAGTCAGCATGAGAGGTCAGTCAGCATGAGAGGTCAGTCAGCATGAGAGGTTAGCATGAGAGGTCAGTCAGCATGAGAGGTCAGTCAGCATGAGAGGTTAGTCAGCATGAGAGGTCAGTTAGAATAGAGGTTAGTCAGCATGAGAGGTTAGAATGAGAGGTTAGTCAGCATGAGAGGTCAGTTAGAATAGAGGTCAGTTGGCATGAGAGGTTAGTCAGCGTGAGAGGTCAGTCAGCATGAGAGGTCAGTCAGCATGAGAGGTTAGTCAGCGTGAGAGGTCAGTCAGCATAAGAGGTTAGTCAGCATGAGAGGTTAGCATGAGCGCTCGGTCAGCATGAGAGGTCAGTCAGCATGAGAGGTCAGTCAGCATGAGAGGTCAGTCAGCATGAGGGGTCAGCATGAGAAGTTAGTTAGCATGAGAGGTCAGTTAGAATAGAGGTTAGTCAGCATGAGAGGGGCTCCCTCTGCAGAGGCAGAGAATTGGTATCTGATGGTGTTAGAGATGGGAGCAGAGAACATTTTCAATTTGCATAGCTATTCTAATGTTCCCTTGAAGAAAGCCAGACTGAAATCAAACTGATCTAGTAAGCAATGACTTAAAACCTTTAAAAAAAAAACAAAAAAGCTTAGAGTGTTTTTTACCCTGAGCAATTGAGGTTTTCTGGTAAATCACACCCTATTTTCAAGGGCATCAGGAAACAAGATTTAGTGTTGGCACAGCTGAAGTTGGAAACCTGTTTCACGTGCATACTTAAGATGAACTGTATTGTGTCTCCCATTAGTAGGTTCAGAGGAGTGGTGACTTGCTTGTGCTGTGTCTTACCTGTTCCTGGCCTTCTGTTGGCTTCTTCTGACTGTCTCTTGTGTAGTTCTGTGTTCCAGCTTCTTTTGCCCTACTTCAGCTCATCTCTCATCTTGTTATTTCATTCATCAGGATATCTTCTCTCCTTGCTTACGAACAGGAATTGCAGCAGCAGCACCCCAGAGCCCTGACTTAAAAAGTGAGGCTCTCTTTTATGTTACTTTCCCTTTTCCTCATCCTCAGAACTTACCTGCTTAGGGCTTTTTCAGAAACTGAAGGCACTTCCTATTGTAATTGACTTTTCCTAATATTTGTGTGAATCGATAATGTCAGAATTATTGGGGGAAATAACTAATTACATTCAGAATGGCTGTGTGCCCTTGGCCTTTTGAGTAAGAGTACTGCAGATGCGAACTTTGCTTTTATTTGTTTTGTAGTTGCTCATACAGTTATGATTTGTGTAGCAGAAGTACAAACACAGCAAGAAACAATACACTCATCCCTCCAAACTCCCTCTGAGAGTAGTGTCCTGTTAGCCTGAGACCCCTGCAGGAGAGGTTGTGTCTACACACACTGCAACATGTTGTACATTTAGACGATTACACTTGTGTACACCTCACTCTCACCTACAGGGAACTGATGGGAGAGGTGAAGGTGGAGGTGGTCATTCTAGGCAGCAGGGACTAACAGTGCTTACGGAGGGTCTGGGAGGGAGTATTGTCCCGCTGGTAGCAGCTCTTCCTTGTCACCAGTTTAAAGAGAAATTGCAGAGCTGGGCTCACATTTGAATTTTCTCCTTTATCTACCTTTTAAAAGGCAGCTGCTGCCTACATAGCTGATGGACAGTTTGGGTCATGATCTGCCAATGTTCCCTCTGCTTTTTATGATGGGCTTGGGGACATGTCTTCTAGGAAGACTAGACAGTCTTTAAGTTTAGATTCTTAAAATCAATCTAACTCAAGGTTACATTACAGAAAGACTTACTCTGTTGAGTTTTTGTTTTTAGTTATACTTCACAAATCCTAGGAACCCTGAGACTTGCAAACAGAGGACCTATGTTAACCTTACAAACTATTTTTCAGCTTTCTGTCAGTGGAAACAATCTTACAGCTGCATATAAATCTCAGAACTCATGACTTAAAAGCCATTTAAAGAATACTATTCCCAAAACTGAGCATGGTGACACATATCTTAAATCCCAGCATTCTGGAGACGGAAGCAGGCAGTTCTCTGAGTTCAGCACCAGCGTGGCCTACATAGCAAGTTTCAGGACAGCCACGGTTACACAGAAAGACCTTGTCAGAAAACAAAATAAATGCTGTTTCTAGAGAATTTGAAATCACAGCTCTGCTGTTTCTGTGGAGAAGAGAACACTTTTAATGCATTGCTGCTTGGGTTGGCTAATCTCTGAGTAGAGAAGTGAAGTATGGAGCCCAAGACATAGCAATGTGTAGCCACTCCCTGACCTGCAAGTTTGTTCTTGGCTTCTAGATGTTAATTTACCCCATGGGAAGGCCAGAGTTTCCTCCCTGTGCTGTGCGCAGGGCCTTGGGTGTAGAACACCGCACCTGTGTGTTAGCACATCTAGTTTTGTTCTGAATTAACAGCCTAGAATGCTTTCAAGGACACAAGTTTTAAAACAAAACAAACAAAAACACTCAACTTAGAAGGAAAACTTGAGAGCTGGAATCCCAGATAGTGGTCTCTTGTTGCCCATGTTTTTGAAGTGCGTCCTTACAAAGCTTCAGGCTGGTCCTGTGATGGACCTCCGTGACCCTGGCAGGTCAGTGGAACTTAGGTATAGGGTGTCTTTGTGTAGAATTGGGCACGGCATCTAGCCACTTACTACTTACTTACTCTGTATTTCCTCATCCCTCTGTTTTGAAAGCCAAAGGCACGACCCTGACAGCTGACAGTACCACGGGAAGGAATAATCCAGACATTTTTGAAGACAAGTTACACCTCTGCTCAGCACTCTGGACTCCACGATGCCTTTGAGTCTCTTTTTCTAAACTCCTGTGGACCTTCAGGGTAACCTCTGGCTGTTTGACAAGGATTTTCCGAAGTTGTGTCTGTAGCAGTGAGTACACATAAAGGACACTGGATCAAGTTCAGCCACCAGATTGCTTTCTCAGTGTTAAAAGTGGTCTGGACTACTTGCTACCCATCTGTGAGAAGTTTTTGTTTGTGTTTTGTTTTTGTTTTTTTTTTTTTTTTACTTGGAGCATATCATGGAGCCACTCTTGAAGTAGATTGGCTGGGCAAAGAATGTTTTGGCAAGAGTGTTTCTGTAGACTCTCCCTCTTTCTCTGCCAGAGTGTTTTTGAACACATTCTCATCTGTAAGTCAGTCTCCAGAGGTAGGCACCTTAACTGGAGACTGGAGGCCTTCCAAAGAAAGAGGAGCAAGTTGCATCCTGAGTAACCTCCTAGAGGATATCTGGCTTTAGAGTTTTTTAATAGCAGTGTTCAGGAATAGAAATCTAACGTTGGTTAATGCATTATGACGTAGTAGCCCAGCCCTTTTCAAGTAATTTGGGATAAGAAGCTTATCAAGTTCTTCAGACTTAAGAACTGGCTTGAAGCTGCTGATGCCTGGATATTAAGTTAAAGTATCTCAGAAGCTTAGTTTTCATGGTACAAAAGCATGTGTGATAAAAAGAGAGAAAGAAAGAGGAAGAATGAAGAAAAGAAAAAATGGAGAGAGAGACAAGGAAAACTAGTTTGGTGATGAGAAGCCAATTGGGACACTGGACAATTGGGAGGTAAACAATTTTCAAGTGAGGCATAATCTGTAGGGTTTCCAAAGAGACTGACCTCTCTTGTCACTGCTCATTTTGAACCGTGTGTCAGGTTGGGGTTATTGTCTCACTCGGCATTGCTTTTTAAGATCTGCCTTTTTAAAAGTTACTATAATGTCCTTAATTTCCCAGGCATCACTCCCACTTCCACTTTGACTGTTGTTTGGAGAACTAAGTGTAAGTTTCTGCTTCCAGTCCTGCTGTCATTGCGTCTGCGTCACCGCTTCCTGTCAGCCTTTAGAGGTGCTTATTTGAATGCAGGTGGGCTTAGGTGGAGACCCCCCAAGAAAGGGTGGTTGGAGAGCCTTGTGTGCATGCCGTGGAGAGAAGCAGCTTCGTGAGGGTACATACTGTGTGCTCACGCACACCCGTCTTTCTGTGACAGTAATAGCCATCTTCCTTCAGTGAGTTTTAAAGCCCTCTTCACGATTTCTCAGCACCCCACTCCCAAAGAATGCTCAATGTGTTAAAACATTGCTTGAAAAGACGTCTACCGGAGAATTTGGGGATGAACTAGGGCCACTGTAACAGCTCCTGCTCAGAGGACTGAGTCCTCGGGCTTAGGAAGAGTACAGCAGCATGGCCAACAGGACAGCCCCCAAGGCTCCTAGTCCTGTCCTGGCCAGTGTCTGGGCAGAGCGCAGTCATTGCGTTCTTTCCCTACAGTTCTTAGATTACAAACTTGAGGTTCAGGGAACTTCAGTCAACAACGGGGAGAATGAGTAGTAAATACTTGGTTACCAGCCTAATAATGTGAATTGCTACATTTACTCTTATTATGTAAGAACACAAAGACTTTATGCAGATACTTTAACTATAAATTAATGGAAATGTTGAATTTTTTTAAGGAAGGGAAAACAGAATCTTATTCACTTATTATGCAATCAGTCGGTGAATGTTTTAAAGCTCATGCTCGAGGAGCTCTAGGCGCAGATGGGCCAGTGTGGTAAAGTTAGGAGGTCCATCTGATTGTCTGTCCTAGTGCTGCGGAAGGAGCAGAGGGAACCCTGGCTCACGGTCATTACTTGCTGACAAGTGCAATGGGGTGTGGGGTAGATTTATTTTCAGAACCGGGGACTTGATGGTTATAAATTAAGATGCTTTTAGTGGTTGAGTTTCTAGACAGATGCTGTTCCGAAAGATGTGAATAGGAGCCACGGTAGGAAGTTTATTCAGAGTAAAGTAGATAGTACTTAGGTTAATGAGCGCTATAGCTTGATCCTTAGACTTCATTATATCTCCAGGAAACACACAGAGCCTCGGGATTAGGAAAAGCCATTTTGGATTCTGCCTGCCACAAACACATGTTCTAAACAGTGCACTAAAGCTTAGACTGTTCAAATACTTTTATTTTCTCTGACAACGACGTTTTATGATGGTGAACAATTAAGACCATTTAAAATAAGGGAGTATAATATTTTTGAATTAGGTTAACTTGCAGAACCAGATTTGCAGTGCTTGGCTTGATTCTAGGTAGACTTTGGTATCAATTTAAAACCAGGATACTTTTTTATATTCTTTCCAATAGAATTCATGACAGCTTCTGCAGTTTTCTTAAACTACAAAGAAATAAAAGTGCTGCAATGATGAACAAAGAATTATAAAAACCTACTTTTGTATCTTTATTTTGGAATTTCTTGTCTATTATAAATATGGAAGTGCCCTATTTCAGAAGACATATTTTGTTAAAAATGAATTGTACATATTTAAATATGTATTTTTGCACAGGTCTTTTTTTCTGATATCCTGTTTTTGGTACAATTGAGATCATCTAGTATTTATTTATTAATTAATAAAAATAAATACCTTTTTATAATTTGAAGTGGTTCACTGCCAAGCCAGTAGTTTAGAACCTGCCTCCTGTACAGTTACGGGATGCCTCTGCTGTGTGGGAGTTGTGTCCATTTTAGTGTCTCCGGGGTGGGTGCAAGCAGATGAAGTGGGCACGGCATCTCTCAGTTGCCTGATTTCCGAATAGACTACATGGAGCAAAGTGACACACTGCTTTTCTTTGTTTAGTTTTGTGTGTGTGTGTGTGTGTGTGTGTGTGTGTGTGTGTGTGTGTGTGTGTGTGAGAGAGAGAGAGAGAGAGAGAGAGAGAGAGAGAGAGAGAGAGAGAGAGCATGCCGCTCTGAGCACACCTGTGTTATTAGTATGTGATGTGGTTTAAAACTAATGAGGAAACAAAACAAAACAAAACTGAAAGTGCCTGAACCTGGTTTAAGCTCAGACAGATATCTTTAAAGACTTGAATGCTGAGTTGAACTTCTGGAGTTTGCTTTTTCCACCTAAATATTATTTCTTAAAGTTTAAGGGGAGAAGTTAAAAGCCAGCAAGGCTGGTAATTTTTATAAGGTATTTTAAATTAAGACCTTTTTGGTTCACAGCAATTTCACTGCAGTGGACTGCCCAGTGCCACCAAGGGTTATAAACTGTTGTCACTCATGTAATACAGAGTTTAAGATAGGATATTTAAAATATTTTGTATTAAAAAATACAAGAAGTACCTCGGAGAACATTGAAAAATGTTTAATTTGAAAAAAAATATGTACCTTATAAAGGCAGCTGTCTTCCTGTAAGAGTTCTGTTGCCAAGGGATTTCTTAATGTCTCCATTCTGTCCTGGGTTGGGGAAAAGTTAGGCTTTGAAAAATGATTGTTAAAAGTTTCACTGTTTAAAAGAGAGTAATCATTTTTACATCTTAATGTAAGACATTTTACCTTTTCAGATCACTTAAATGAGCACTACATACTGTCAGTGTGAATGCAGGGCCTTGAAAGAATTTTTTTTTTTTTGAGCTTGGTTATTAAAGCAATCTCCTGTGTTAAAATGTGTGAATAGTTTGATACATGTGTACCCATAATCAAGAGCATCTCAGCTGGACTTTGTGTTGGCTGCTGTATAGAAATGAACAAATGTCAAGGGATAGAAAATTACTTTGGATATTTAAAAGAGAAGAAATATATAGTCTATTTGTTTTGTAACAAGTTTCTGTAAATAAAATAATTTATACTATTTATAAGAAAAGTTGTGTTTTGCTTTATGAGAAATTAGTTTGTTGAACAAACATTGTTACTAAACGGGCAATAAAACTAGGACTTTTCAATAAATAAGGTTGGCTGCACGAACGTTTCTGCCTTGTCTAGTGCCTTTCCCATCAGCTTTCCCCTTCCCCACCACAGTCCGACGTCTGAGACCTTAGTGTTCCGTTCCCGGGGAGAGAGCTGTGTCTTGGGTGATAATCAGTCCTATGTAAACAAGACAGAGTTGTACCCTGGCCTGGCCCTGCATGTGAAGGAAGGGAGGCATCGGAATGCACAGACGCCATGCTCTAACCCTAACCCTAAGCCTGATCGTTCGTGAATGTGATGCACAGAAGCTTTCATCACGTTTTTTCCCTGCTAGAAGTTGGAAATCTGAAGCTCTTGCAGTCTTTGTTTTTTTTTTAATTCTCCCCACTTTCTATACTTACAGATGCATTTCAGTTAGAGTCAGGATACATTAATTATATCTATAAAAGTCATTCTAAATTTTTGCTGTTGCTTAAAGGAAGTAAGTAAAGGCTAGTTCCTTTGTTATAGGAACTAGCCAAACTGGACTGTTAAGTATATGGTAAATTATATACTCAGTGCCTCATGAACTTTCCGTTTCCTTCTCTGATGGACTAGCAAGACCATCCAGTGACAAGAAATCTCCTTGTGCCATTAAACTTACTGCCTTTCTCTTGACGGTAAGAAGCCATATGGGATCTCACTGGCAGAGATTGAAGAGAGTGCGAACAGGATAGAGGTATGACGAAATGTGGGAGGTTATTTATGAAAGTTGCCGCATAGACGGCATGGATGGAGCCGTCAGATTGTTGCTGTCATGAGCCTTTATCCTCAGGAACATAGGGAACAAGTTCATACAGACTTGGAGATAACCATTAAAGCCCAGAGCCCTTCTGGGCCTGTGCACCTGGACACGCAGCCGGCAAGTCAGACATGCTAGATTCTTCCCTATTTCCAACATTGTCGTGCTTACTTCAAACATGTTTTTACAGTTCTAATCAGAAGGCTGTCCATGGGACAGCAAGGTGACCCAATGGGAATAGGCACTTGTGCCAAACCGGAAGACCTGAGTTTATGCCTGTGATATACACTGTACATTAGTAGACTCCTCCAAGCAGTCGACTAACCAACATGTGTACATGTACCATGGCATGGATGCATGTTCTCTTACACACACAGAATGTAAGTCTGTAAAAGGCGGAAACTACCTTTCCCTGATCTCTTCTAAGAAGCACTTGATGCCCTCATTGCTGCAGGCAGTCTTCTAAGTTAGATGTTGGTCTTGTAAAGCTGGTTATGGGCCCTCGTTACCCTCATTTAATACAGCCAAAGCTCCTAGGCCAAAGTGGCGGTTTAGTCTCTTGATTCCCCAGGAGGAGCCTCAAACACTGTTAAGAGCTTTTGAAAATATCCACCCCCTCAGTAACTGCTGCAGACGGAATTGACAGGCGTTTGGGCCAGCAGCGAGTTGCAGGGCTGCGGCCATGATCCAGGTAAGCACTGCTGAGTTTCCAAGCCTGCCAAGGGCAAGAGGAGAGTAATTCTGGAAATCTTTCAGACACCTTGAAGTCTAGTTTTGTTGACGAGATCTCTGGCTTTGAGTGAAAGTGCCACCTGCTCAGAAGGCTGTACACAGAATGACGTTGGCAGTTAGAAACTCAGGCGAATACTATGGTGGCTGCTGCCTGGATGGGACTAAGAGAATAGAAACAGAGTTGTCTTAAGTCATGGAGACGGGTGAATGTGCCTGGCAAGAACAGGTGGCATTATTATTCATGGCTTGTTTTGCTTTTAAAATCATACTTTAGTTTGCCATATACTTAACAGTCAGCAATACTCTAAAGGAACTAACTGATTTCAACTTCGTGCCAATTTACCTTTTATTTGTTTTCCCTCCTTCGTTTTTGAAGGGCCTTTAAGTTAGAAAAAAAAAAAAAAGGCTGTATCAGTTAAAGATGAGGGTTAAGAATTACTTGGCTAGATTTTTCTAACACAGGCTGGTGGCTTCCACATCTTCCCATGCAGGGAAAATGAGTACTCATTTGCCAAAATGGGCCAGGTTTAGAATCTGGGCGTGAAGAATACATACGACTTAGTTCGACACTGAATCAGTTAATCTACCACATTTGCTAGAGTAATTATCCATGATAGCTTAAAAATTGGATGGTGGCCTTACATTTTTTTTTCCCTTAAAATACATCTAAAGGGGTCCATGCAACTCATGGGTGATCAACATGTTAACTTTGACATTGGGACGCTTCCTTTGCTTTTCCAGCCTTAGTTTTCTGTGGGACATAATGCATCAGTATTAAGATGTATAGACCAAAAGGCAGACTATCAAAGCTGGGAATGACTAGTCTGTATAGTCTTACCTTAATAGCAAATTTATATTTGTTGCAACTCATAAACTCTTATCCATTCAAACTCTTGGCCAGTTTCACGACCTTGGTCTAGATGACCCAGTTCAGCCATGCAGTAATATTAGTGGCTTCTGTTGACATTCTTCAACAGAAGCATGTTTCAAAGTGTATCCAGACTTAAAGGTTTATAGTGTAAAATGAACCTCAATATTTTATAAAAATTATAAAATAGAACCAAAGATGAATTTCTCTAGGAGTCACGTGGCCAGTACACAGGGAGCTGGACCTAGAACTGACTGGCCTTGTCTGGTTAATATGTGCAGTGGGACTGTTTCATGTCTTGTAGTCCTCTTTCAAAGGAGATGTTGGGGGCTAGAGATAGGGTTCACTGAAGTTTGGTTCCCAGAACTCACAACCTCCAGTAACTCTAATCCCAGGGGAATCTAGTACTTACTACTGGCTGCCTGGCATATACCACACACATGCACACCCCTCCCTTAAACAAATGAAAGATGTTGGATTTCAGTTTTATTTTCAGCTCTAAGCTGACACTTGAAGAGTTTACTCAGAATTTCTAACTAATCTTAAACTCTAATAACAAGGCCTCCAATTTTCTATTGATATATGTAGATGGTGAACACAAAATAATCATGTCAACCATTATTTTAGAGAATTGTTCTTACATTGTTCTAGGCAGTGGATAATTTTAAAAGTAATTCTGGATGTTTGCCCGGATACTGGGAAAGGGAATAACACTCGAAATGTATATAAGAAATACTCAAGTTAATAAATAAAAAAAAAAAAAGATAAAAAAAAAAAAGTAGTTCTACTTTGAAATGCCTGGATTTCCTTCTCAATGAGCATTTACCAGTTTCATGAAAAGAAGAAAAGCAATATTTGATATCCTTTTTAAAAAGCTAAAATGGAGCACATTTTAAGCAAGAAAGAGTGGGTAGGGCATTCTCTAACCTTAAAAGCCATAGTTCTGATCCAAGCAGGCCAAGATAGTTTCAAGTGTGAGTTGAAAAAAAAAAAAAAAAAAAAAAAAAAACCTGATTTTTGAGTCAGTACAGAGAATTCTAACTTTAAAAGAACATGAAATTGTTTTTTTCCCTTTTATTGAATATAGTTCTTTACCACATCTTTTTAAATGTACTTATTATCCTTACTATTATACGTTCATTGGTGTTTTGCCTGCTTGTGTGCCTGTGTTAAGGGTGTCAGAAGCCCTGAAACTAGAGTTACAGACAGGTATGAGCTGCCATAGGGGTGCTGGGAATTAAACCCCAGCCCTCGCCCACCACACCCTCCGAAGTATGTTCTTGATTAGGGTTTCCCTCCCTCAGCTATTCAGTTCCTCCTTACCTCCTCCTAGCCACTCACCCTGTTTCTCTCATTAGAAGGCAAACAGGTTTCTAAGGGTAAAATAAAACATAAGACAGAAAAAAACTAACACATAAGAATTGGACAAAATAACAGAAGGGAGATGGCCCAAGAGAAGGTACAAGAATCAGACCCATTTGTTTGCACTGAGGGATCCCATAAAAACAGTAAACTGGAAACCATAATATACACGTGCAGGCCCTGGGCATGTTCCCAGTCTGATTTCATGAGCTGTGTTTATGTTGATGGAAGAGCTTGCTCTCCTCATGTCCTCCATCCCCTCTGGCTTATATAAACTTGCTCTTACAAGGAGTTCCCTAAGCCTAGCGTCGGGAGGGATTTGATTTAGCACTGAGGAACTCAGTTCTAATAGAGACTGCACTCAATGACTCATAGTGCTCTCATTACTAAATATACTTTAGACCTAGTCTAAATATATTTTAGACTTGGCCAAAAGGCCAAGAAGCAATCAGGTAATTAAGAGACGTATTTTTTTTTTTAAATCCCCAACTTGTTATTTTTAAATACTTTAGGAATATCCAACAAGCTACCCCTTCCTACCCACCATCTAAGAACTACAAGAAACTCCTTTCAAATACAAGTCTGGCCATACATAATATTACCCTCACCGCTATCAGTGACCACTCCTGAGGACATGGTCTTGACTTTGAAGATAATACATTGTTTTGGCACAATTTTCCATCCCACTATGATTTGATGACTGGAGTTTTCGTGGAGAAATGCTGAATTATTACCAATTTTGTCAGGTGAGATGTGTTTTCTTTCCGATAAATATGTCCTTAAAACACCAGCAACTTCTCCGTCCTCCCTTTCTTTTTATGGTAAACCCATCATTGCTTCCATCAAGACTCTTTAGGGTAAGAGTCAGCTTTAACTTAAGGGCTTACGGGATCAACTCATTTTCTCATAGCCTCTCCTGTCTCTAATCTTTTAGCAAATCGTGTTGCCTGTACTTTGTGAGCACTTAATACACAATGGCATAACAAAGCACCAAGTGCAGCCCGGTCACTTTGCTCGGCAAGTCCCAGTGTCCCCCATGCTCCACTCCTGTAAGTCAGAGTCGCGTTCCCTCCACAACCTGTAGCCCCTCATCTGCTTTTGTATCTTTATAGCACTGACTGCCCCCACACCCTCGGCCTGGAAGGTACAGTTTTGTTTACTCCATGATCACTGCTATTTCCAAAATAGATAATCATTTTGCTAATATTTCTGCAGGATTTTGAGACTCTGTCTTTAGCTAAGTCAGGTCATGTACTTGAATCTAGTTGATACAAGCTTCTGAGAGAGGAGCAGTGTACTCTGTAAGACTACAAGAGGAACTTAGCATTTTGCCTTCTTTTCATATTAAACACAGTCACTGTTGCACCGTGACTGAGAGCGCCAGTAGTCCTGGACTTCAGAACCAAGCGGGAACGGCTGGACCCGCTCCCCAACTTCCTAATGAGGCACAATCCCGGCGGCTAAATCGGACTATAACCTTCAGACAGGTAAAAGACAAAGAACATTTTTTATTAATAACTGAACAGGCATTAGTAGAACCGGTAACAAGCACATGTCATATTTATTTGATGCTGTAGAAGTGGGCACACAGTGACTTAAGTTACAAAGGCTTTCACGTAACATCTGTAAGGGAATTCATTTTAAAGTGGTTTTACATGTTAATTACTCTGGATAATTTCTGAACCCTGTTCAGCAGCAAGTCTCCTTTCTTGATGGTCTCTTGGTACTGCCAATTCTTGCTGTCAGGTCTATAAATAAAGTAAAGGGGAAAATGAATTATTTAGCAGCCACACGACTCCATGACAAGAGGTGACCTATTTTACCCCATTCTCAGCAATAACAAACGATAGGTGATAAGGTACCTGTTGGTTTCTACTATTTCATTTACTTTATCGATTTTACAGTGTAGTCTTCCAGCAGCAATAAACCTGGACAGTTCCCTGATTGAGAAAAAGAAAACCCACCATTAGTTTTAGAAAAATGGAACTCTGTCTTACAGGTGAGATCTCATTTCCCTCAAGCCTCAGCTCCCAGACACACAGCAGTGACCTGTTTAAAACTTGTTGCAGTCTTGAGTAAACCTGGTCCTAGAAGTTACAAAAAATAGCACAAGTATAATAAAAGGAAGTGCTCAGAGGAAAATGAGACAGTTAAAGGAATAAACTAGTAAACAAACCCTGCACTGGAAAAGTAGCCAATTTACTGTCCAACACGGTCTGGTTTCTTTCCCTCACTTCTTTATGCTGGCCCAGAACACAGTGAGAAAGAATGCGTGCTCTGAGGCCACTTCTCAGCTCTGAGGCCAAGCTTGCTTCCGCACACCTGCAAGCACCTGGGCTGAGCCTTGCCACCCCCTATTCCTAGTGAGGGCTTAAAGAAACCAAAGGGAGAGCAACTGTAGCCTCAGGTTTCAGGATGCTATGGCAGGATGACGGCTTTCACGGTCCATGTCAGCCAAGGATACAGAAAAACCGACTCATATTCTCTCTCTCTCTCTCTCTCTCTCTCTCTCTCTCTCTCTCTCTCTCTCTCTCTCTCTCACACACACACACACACACACACAATTCATTATACAATTTAAAATTTCTTTGAATGTTTTTATAATAAAATGTAATGAAAAAACTAAATGCTACACGAGAGAATGATCAGATTTAAATGAAAACAACTTAATTTTAGCTGTCACTTTTCTATTCTGCATTGTGAACAAACCATCAACATTTATCACACAGACATCTTCAACCACAATAAAATTGTGCTACTGTACAACCCAGCAGTTACCTAGGATTCCTTACTGTGCAAGACACAGGATGTAACCCTGTTGCTCTCATGGTGGAGACCCTCCAATGGCATCCCATACCACACAGACTCAACATCTAAGCTCTATACTATGTACTATAAGGCCCCAAGTCTTGCTATTCCTCATCTGTGGCACAGCCAGGCTGGAATCCAGCTCCTGCCCGCATCTAAGTTTGTTCCCATCCTTAAGCTGTTTTGACTACTTTTCCTTCTCTGCAAATGGAGCTCTTCACATGGCTGACAATATTCAAGCAGAGCAAGCTTCCCTCCTCGGGCGTGCTATATCTAGGCAGACAGTCCCACTGTCTACACTCCTCTCCACACTCCTCTAGTGCTTACTTGAAGTGCAGAGACATCTACAAGAGCACCAATCAGGAACAGAGTTTGTCCAATCAGTGATTCCAGTGTTCTAGTCCCACATTTTGTCACCAACCTGACAAAAATTAACTCCACTGTTATTAGAGGAAATGCCATAAATATAAATTATAACTCCAACATTATCAGATACCACTAAATATAAAATCTGCAGCCCCAATAACTGGTGCAGTCACTCAAGCAGAGTACTCCCATGCCACGCTTTGCTCGTCTCACTGGAAACTGTCCTGAGGAAGGCAGACAAGGAGGCTCCTGTAAAATAATACTTTAGAAATTTTCTTCCCTAAAATTGAGGGAAGCCGTGTAAATTCAGAAAAGGTTGAAAACATACATTAAAAGGCAGTTCGGATGCATAAATCTGTTACTTACTGGTCGATGAATTCCACACCCACACCAAATGCTTCTGCCATATAGCCAAGGGTTAATGACCTATATGACTCCAGCAGCTGGCTGTATGCATGGATCCGCATTTCTCTCACATAGTATCGGTAATGAGGCGCAAAAAGCCAGTCCTTTTTCATCTCCTGCTCTACGACCGCTACAATAAATAAGATGACAAGTCACTACCCTCTCCCACCCAAGACATGAACCCCAGGAGCTCTGAACTCTACATACTGCTGTTCTCTCACCAGCAACGGACAGCAGCAAAGACAGGGTGACAATGAACTGTCACCAGATCATGGCATAGCAACTGGGGAGCATTTTATATAATGAAGCAAAATTCTGTGACTTTCATTTACAATTATAATAAACAGAAAGGACAGTGATAAAGACAAAAGCAAAGTCACAAAGAGTGATAAAGCCTAGTATAAGACAAGTTTAAGGACGAGTTGTTAAAGAGGCTTCTGTAGCAACGGGAGTAAGTTGACAACAATTGAAGAGTAAAGTATATTAGGATATTAATGAGCTATCAGGAATATAAATTATCTCACTAAATACTATATGCTTCTGCTCTGGATACTAAAGCATGATGCAAGATCAATAGTCCTATGAAGAAGAAGGCTGAAGAAGCTTGGGAAGCCCTCCCTGGGGCAGTGGGCAGGAAAGAATTCTGAGAAACTGACTCAGCAGAGAGCATTATTAGACAGCAATGTTAATAGCACAGTCCCAAGGCAGGATAAGAAGTGCAGAAAGGGAGACTGCAAATCTCCCAGGGCAGAGACGAGCGGAACAAGGGACGTGGGCACTGTGTTTACGAGGGTGACGACAGGTGCGAACGTGCGGGACGCTGCTCCAGTGGATCTGCCCAGCAGACTGAGGAGGCATCAGGCACGGCCCTAGCACCCGATGAAGGGTTAGCACTGCAACTAGGAATCTCGGCTGCACACTTTACTCCAGATATGTTACCCAAAAGACAAGAGACAAGGCACAGAAAACCAAAAGCACTCAGTCACTGAGAGGTCTCATGGAAGGGAAGGCCCACAGAAATCCTAAGTGTGTTGTAATAGAGCAGAGCAAACCAGACTGAAAAGTGAGGGGTGTCCAGTAACCGTGAGACAGGGGGAAAGGGAGCACGCCACCACTAAGCTGATGGCTACACTCGCACCAACAATAAAGCACATGTGACCAATAAAATCCCCTTTTGCTTCCCGAACTGCCAAGTTATAAAAATGTGGAGATGGGCTCTTTCAAGTACTATAAACTGGTACAATGTTCCTAGGGGCAGCATGGTCAAGATGTACTGATATTTATGCAAAGTTCAATGTCTTAGACTAAGAGTTCTGTCCGCATGTTCAAAACAGGATGACTTACAAAGCTGACCTGAAATCTCAGGAACTTTCTATCAGAGGATAATAAACTCAGGGACACAGTACACTAAGCATCCCTTAACAACTGGAAGCTCTAAGGAGCTCCACTTGATTGAAAACTATGTACTTAGTCCACAAGCTACTTACGGCCAATAGACTGCACAGCCCACTGCTGGCATAGGACATAAAAAGCCTCTTCATGCTACAGTGTGACGAGAAAAAGCAGCTTGGAGGAAAGAGTATGAAATCTACCCATAATATGTAGATGTCACTAGGTACTTTCTGAATGCCTCTGAAGGACATCCAGAGTCTTGGTGACTGCTGCCCGAAGAGAAACACTTGCGACACCACCTTAGCTAAAGCTGTTTCCTGGTCTACAGGATCCTGTTAGAAAGTTGTCTAGTGTGTACCTAACTGTTTTTAGTTGTTAGGGTATTAAGTACCAGGAAGGACTGTGTAAATAAAGGTCTGAAAGATCGTGAGAGACAACGCTTTTCATTTGGGGTTACACTCAATTTCTAGAAACAGTCACACACTATCTGGCAGGAGTCTATTCTCATTTCAGCTGAGGTGTTTTAAACACATTAGTCTATGAATACTTATAGATCAATCTCACAAAAACCAGCAAGCCTTATATGGCTCAGGAGTGCAAATGAAAGATAAGAATGTTCCATTTCAAACACTTGGGAAGCGTACAGATTTATTAAATCTAAAATCTTCACTCAGAACTATAAATAAAACTATATATGAATATATATTATGAATATATATATATATTATGAATAAAAGGTTGACGGTAAGAAGAGGTGAGTGGAAAGAGCTAAATACCTCACACTCAGTGGCTACTGAAGCCACTCACTCGATCTCACTGGGAAGACAACACCGCCCTACAAGACAGCAGCATCACTTGCCCTCCTATTCTCTACAAAGACCTCTCTAAACAGTAAGTGTTTTCAATCTGTAACAGAAATAAGCGAAGACATCAGTGCATGTTAGGTGCCTGAACAAGTTGTAGGGAAATAATCTGGGAAGGGTGCCTCCTATCATCTTAGTAATCTAGTCACAAGGAGCAAACCAAACAGCCAGGAGGGAACACAGTTCTCATAAAGAGAGCAAATTGGTGTCCACCGGGCTCTGTAAACTATCCATGAAGGAACACAAGCATTTTCTACAGATTAGGTTTTCTTTTTTTTTTTTTTTTTTTTTTTTTTTGGTTCTTTTTTTCGGAGCTGGGGACCGAACCCAGGGCCTTGCGCTTCCTAGGCAAGCGCTCTACCACTGAGCTAAATCCCCAACCCTCCAGATTAGGTTTTCAATTCACACCTAAAAGAAAAACCTTTGAATGCAGGGATGGTTTATTCCCAACATCCTTCACTACACAACTAATTCTAAACTATCTGCTCAAGGTTGGGCAAACACCACATCAAAGGACCAGACAAGACATATTTTCTAGGCTTTGCTAACCACATACCTCTTTGCCACACGTTCCTTTTCTCTTGTTTTAGGCTCTACTTTCAAAAACACAAAACTCAAGCCAGTGAGATAGCTCAGCAGGTAAAGGCATCCACTGCTAAGCCTGATGACCTGAGTCTAATCCCCAGGATTCACATGATAGAAGAGAAGCTACCCTGAAAGCTGTCCTTATGACTTTCACATTTGGGGATTTATAAAATACACCAAGTTTGCTGACCTTGACCAAGCACAACAGGAGAACCTAAGTGAAGACCTGCAGTTCTCAAGCCACTGCATCTCTTACACGTGAGAACCCACAGGACCAGAAGAGGAAGTCAGGAAATCAGTCCTTACCTAACGACTGGAAGAAAACGGAGTAACGGCATTCATAGAGAGAAAACAGATACTGCCGAACTGCCGGGAGACTGTGCAACACTTCAAGAATCTCTGCCCCTTTGATGACCTGGGTATTAAAGCAGAACAGAACAAATCAATCAAACAACAAATGAACACTGCAGTGATGTTTGTGTGTTTAAGTTAGGAAAGCATAAAACAGACTTTAAAAGGATACTGAGGATGCCTTTACCTTTTCTCTGAGATCTGGTCTTTCTAAGGCAATCATACTGACATAAACAGTGTAAGTCACAAATGTCTTGTAATCCATGAGCTCATAGGACGTAAATGTAGAAACGGTGTCAAGAAAGAGCTCTGCTGCCTGTTTGAAGTCACGGATAGCCACACAATACAAGCCTTGATACACTTTCAGCCTGTTTCGCCGGTCCCAGTCTCCGCCTTCCTCTATAAGGCTAGCAAATAACACAAGAAACAGGTGAAGCCAATTCTTAGCTATTTTAGAGTATTTAATTCAGTAAGCATGTCAACTATTTGACCAAATGCCACAGTTTTAAGCAAAACAAAAATGGGGAAACGTGGGCCTACCAACTTACTATTAACAGCCCATAACCTCCAGGGTCACACCCACTGCTAACTGTACCTTTTGGCCTTTTCTGTGTTTCGAGTGATGAGGTCATTATCCATATAAAAGAGTCCAATCCTTAGGAGATAGAATACAATATCTAGTCGGTGACCCAGGGCCACAGTCTTATCATATGTCTTGCGAAAGGCTGTCAGAGCTCCCTCCTGTCAAATTTAAATACACAATTTAGCAAAGCCATCAGCTTCCTGGATTTTCCTGAGAGTGGTTGTCGACATAGGAAGTAGAACTGAAGTAAGATGGCAGTGAAGCGATCGCTGCTGTGCTTGGGGTAAAGACCAAGGGCGTTTCTTTAGCTGAGGAAGGTGTAACCAATGCCTAGGGTATACTTCATTCTGAGAACAATGTATGAAAAGCACATAACAGACAATGTGTTTCTGAGAACAATATATGAAAAGCACATAACAGACAATGTGTTTCTGCCTGTAACAATCAACACTACACCCAAGTGAGCCCACTATAAATTCTGAATCATTTTAAGAGGTTCGCGCCACTGGTTAGACCGCTGATTAGACGCATATGAGATCTCATCTCAACTGAGATAGAGTGATTCCGCTGCTTTGCAAGAACACGGATAAAAACACGTTTATACTTGGTGCTTCTTCAGACCATGACTGGTTAGTGTGCTTCACAATTACTAGTCACACTTCATAAAGGAAACGTGTAAAAGGAATTGTCAGAACAGCAGCAGGTGTGCCTGGTAGCCAGACCCAGGAACGGAATGCTGTTCCTTACCAAGGAACCAACCAGGGATTTGGGGAGAAATGGATGACTGCAAGTTTGCAGAGTGAAGTTAAAATGGTAAGTGAATTTATGCCATCATGTATCAAAAATAAAGGGAATCATGAGATTGAATTAAAAGATAACAAGACTGTCTTAAAGGGATCTCCACAAACATCTGCAATGAACTAAGCATCAAAAAATGGATAAATATAAGTAACAATAAAACCACTGCAACCATTAGAAACAGTCAATAAGAGATAAAAACTGAATTTTCTCTCGGGGAGAATGCTGTGAGCCAACACAGAAGGAATATAGCATCAACACGTAAGCACAGCCACCCAATGCTGACTAAGCCACACTGAGTAAATCCAAGACCTGAGCCAAAACCTTCAAGCCACTCAGGCACATATATACTGACTACTCTTCAAAGCAAACCATACTCATACTACTGTTCAGGGGTTTTCCCCTCTATTTCTAAGTTTCTAAAATGACCACTACTAAATTTAAAATAAAAAAGTTGTAAATTAAAAAACAACAGTATCCGGTTGAAGCCCTTCCTTGGGCGCGCAGTTCCAAGCTCTTTCCCTGCATCTTTACCCAGCATCAGGTAGAAGCACGTCACCCACCTCACCTGAGGAGACTGAAGCTGCAGTACTGACGCTGACTGTTCAGGCTGGCATATGGCCCAGGCCATCTGAACCAAGAGCTCACACTGTTTTAAATACTGGAACGCAGAACTAATGGCCACACACAGGAAAATAAATATTCACTCTCCCAGCAATTTCACCTCACAGACTGAACAGTATCCTAAAGAAACACTAGTGTATATGGGCAGTGATGGCCCACGCCTTTAGATCCCAGAGCTTGGGAGGTAGAGGTGAGCAGATCTGTGTGTGTTTGAGGCCAGCCTGGTCTACAGAGATAGTTCCAAGACAGCCAAGACTACACAAAGAAACCCTGTCTCAAAACACACAGAAAAGGAAAAAACAAAAACAAACAAAACAAAAAAACAAAAAAACAAAAGACCAAGGAACAAACCACTATGGTATATACACAAGGAGACATAGGAACATGTTTTTCATCACAGCGACATGTTTAAGAAAAGCCAACTGTTATAGCTGTTAAAGCAAATCCAGCTGAAGCAATCTGTGCACCACGACCAGCTGAACAGACAAGCTACTCAGACAGCGCATGGGGCAGCAGGGAGCCGAAACGTTAACAACGTTCTCCCAGATGCAATGACAGAGGCACGGAAGAGGAGGATTCGTGGACCACACAGTGATCTCATGCACACAAACACACATTCACTGCTCGTATCCCACAGGACATACATACACCAGTGCATAACTGCACAATGAAAGAGCTATGTGAGTTGATTATTTCTCAGGGTATAGAACACAAGAAAGCCAAACATCTGCAGCCCCCGAATGATAAGTATCACTAGTGTAAAATCTTTTAGATTGATTTTATGAATATACTGCCTAAACATGTGTCTGCATGATGATGCTTGCCTGGAGGGGCCAGCAGAGGTCAGAAGGGGTATGGGATCCCCCAGAACTGGAATTAAGGGAGCTGTAAACTGGTATTTGGAGGCTGTGAATCAAACCTGGGTCCTCTTTGCGAGCAACCAACACGCTCAACCCCTGAGCCATCGCTCTAGCCTCCTACCGTAAACCTTTTAAGATGTACAGTAAATGCTTCCCTACCAAATAAATGAACTACTGAGAATGACCCCAATGTTGTAAACAGAGGGGCAAAACCTCTGTGCCCTTGTTTTGTTCTGGAGAAATATTATGTGTATGTGTGTCTGGGGGCACGTGTACATGAATGCACATGCTCTTGGATGCTAGAGGCACCAGACATCTGGGAGCTGCTGTTGTGAACTTCTTGATGCGGGTGGTAGGAACTAAATTCATGTCCTCTCCAAGATGACCTGCAGTATGTGCTCTTAAACCACAGAGCCTCATAGGCATGTTTTTAATGACGCAGAAATGAAGACTAATACACACCTTGCTACTGTTAAGAGCAGGGAATTGGATGTTGCAGCATTAGCCTGTATCTACTGTCTTTGTACTGACTCTTGAATACAGGTGAATATGATTATCCTTCTATTTATCCATGGAGATATTACTCATTTGCACTGAGGTACAACATGAGTCTGTACCTGCAGAAAAGAGGGAGCAACTCTCATCTCCACTGATCCTGTCACCTATCCAGAGAGGACAGAGCACCTCCACAGACCCTGTCACCTATCCAGAGTGGACAGAGCATCTCCACTGACCCTGTCACCTATCCAGAGAGGACAGAGCACCTCCACTGACCTTGTCACCTATCCAGAGAGGACAGAGCATCTCCACTGACCCTGTCACCTATCCAGAGAGGACAGAGCATCTCCACAGACCCTGTCACCTATCCAGAGAGGACAGAGCATCTCCACTGACCTTGTCACCTATCTGACAGAGGTACTCTGCTTTTGCCATCATTGCATCTCGAATTTCACTTTCTCCCAGATTCTTCTCTGCATCCTCCAACTCCTCATCCAGACGTTTCAACTCTTCCTCGTTTGCTTTCTTCATTTTACTGAGGAGATCCATGTCCATCTGCCAGTCGAGGGATTTACACAAGGCTTCATAATAAGGAGCCATATCTAAAAGCCATAAATCACGCACCATGAGGTCACTTGTTAGGGTCAGCTTGCTTTTTTCCCCACCCCATCAAAAGTCAGCTAGCAGACGCCTACCAACTGTGGGCCTGGAGAGCACAGCTAAGGTTTTGGAGCTAGGAGACCTGCTTGAGAACCAATCTTTACAGGGCTGAACACTACTAAGGCCACAGGAGGGGAATCCTTAGTTTGCTCTGGTAGGCTCCTGTTCCAAAGGAATCCTCACGTCACGGAAAGGACACTTACTAGACGTGTACTGATAGGGACAGAACCCTAACTGCCCCTTGGCAGAGAGTGAAACACTGACAGACATACTGTCAAGACCCTTTGCTGGGAGTCTAAGCGCCACAAGCATCCGAGGCTTCCCGGAACAGCTCGCGGCGAGGAAGAACCCACTAAGACAAGTCCCTCTCGGCTCCAGGAGGGCTCCCTAGGGCTCTCCAAAAAGCCCCAACGGGACGCCCAGCCAGGCACCCGGTCCGCCCCAGCCTAGGCCGCTGACTCGGCGCTCGCGGGCCTCACTGTTTTCCCGGACGGCGGCCATCAGCTCCTCGCGCACCGCCGTGTCCCCGCGGTGCTCCGGCAGGCTAAGCAGAAAGCGCAGCTGCGCGATGCGCAGATCCGGGTTCTTGGGCAGACCCTCTTCCTCTAGGTTTTCTAGCGGCATGGTCACGGTACAAGAGCAAGCTGAGAAAACTGAGAGTAGTCCTGGGCCACCAGCGGAAGCAGGAGGAGTCGTCGCAAGCACCCACAGCCGCCAGCCTGACTTCCGGTCGCGTCTCTGTCTCCGCCGCCTGCAGCGTCCCCTGCTGGACACCGGCGGGAACACCTGGCGCTGTCTGAGCTTGTTACATTTGCAACTTAGAGGATCTGGAAATGCACTAACAGTTTGAAAATACAATACGGATGAGAAAAATCAATAATCATAATCATAATCATAATCATCATCATAATCATCATCATCATCATCATCATCATCATAATAATAATAATAATAATAATAATAATAATAATAATAATAATAATAATAAAAACAGTTGTCCAGGGCCATCTTTGTTTTAATACTCTTGAACTAGGGTGGAATTCTTTTGGTACGGATTGTAGGCAAGCAAACTGGGACATAAAGAGGTTTGAAAAAGTGACCGGCTAAGGTTACATAACAGCTACATGGCAAGGCCTGTGTAAAACCTATTTTATTTACCTTTAAAATCCACAGTCTTGCCTGTTCTAAGAAAACCCCATGTTTCCTAGTATTAATTCAATGATTTACATTATTTATTTTTGTGTACACAAGTTGGAGAAGTCTTCAGAGTGGGTAGTAGTTATATAAACTCTACTGTGGTGTAACAATGAGAAATGTCCACCTGAGGGACAGTATTTGAACACATGATCTCCGTTGGTGGTGCTGTTTGGACACATTAAGGAACCGTCAGAAGGTATAAGCCCTGCTGTAGGAAGTAACTCACTGGTGAGAGGCTTTGAGAACTTCTGGCCTCACCCCATTTCCGACTGTCTGTTCTCTCTGTGTGGTGGAAGATGTGGTCGGCCATGTTCTTGTTCCAGCCTACTGTTTCCATGCCTGTTAAGGGCTCTGAGAAAATGCAAGCTCACTGTTAAGGGCTCTGAGAAAATGCAAGCCAAACAAACCTCAGAAGCCGCTTTGGTCATGGCATTTTATCACAGCAAGAAAAAGAACTAATCCATCCACTGCACGGACTTGTTCTCCTCTGCTTTAATTAGGCCCTGCAATTGTGAGGACTGTAAAGGGACTATTCTAAGAAAATCTCACCCACGGGAACTTAAAACCAGGATTTTCATCTCAGATGTTGAATTGCACATCAAAGCACAGACTTCTCCTAGATGTTTACCTTTGAACACAAGCTGAGCTTTTTTCTGTAGCAGATCTCCTGTGCTGGCCTAAAACTCTTCGGGGTTCTGAAATATGATGTCCCATGAAGGATATGCGGATCCAGGAGTCCCACTCTATGTGATGGCTACCGTGTGTCTGATTTGGGAGAGTACAACCCAAAGACATTCTGGAATTGGTGCTGAGGGGGTAATCTCTTTTAGGTTATCAGAATGTTATAACTTTGTATGAATACTGGTCATCAATCTGCACAAGGGAGGTTCTGTAGAGAGCATCCTAAGACATTCGTGAATGGGTTTAGGTCAGGAGGAACCAGAGCTTTAAATCAAGCCCAGTATAGAGATATTTCAAGACTGGGTTCATACTATGTATGGAATATGGATAAAATTGTACCCAAAAATCCACTTGTAAGCAAAATATGTTTATGAAGCCTGAATTCTTAGTTCCAAGAAGCATATTGTGAATAGCCATACCTTTAGCAAAGAAATTCAAGCTTCCACTTTCTACCAAGATCCATCTTGCCAGGCGTTCTCATGTATGCCTTTAGTCCTAGCAACTGGGAAGCAGACGCAGGCAAATTTCTAAGTCTGAGGACAGCCTGGTCTTCATGATGTGTTTCGGGCCATCCAGGGCAAAAGAGTGAGACCCTGACTTTAAAAACAAATTCTGTCTAACAACAATGTCTAGCCAACATCAACTTTTAGTGAGCCTTTTTTATTTACTTTGTGTATAAGTCTGAAGTTCACAGACATAGGGAGAAATCAGAAGGAAGGCCTTAGCTTTGCAGTGCATATGACAGCCCCTACCTGTTTATTAGGTCTACACTCTCAGAGCCCTGTGGCGTGAACCATGGTCTCCCTTCCAAGTAGCAACAGCAGTAGTGACGGAGAACGGAATGGACCCAATCTCGTCCAAAGTATTTGTGCTGGTCACCTCTGACACTGTGATAAAATGCTTGAGGAAGGAAGAAACGGAAAATACTTTTCCTGGCCTGTGATACAGGTATGACTTCAAAAGAATACCACAGTGACTCGATACATTCATCTTTTCTATGGTGGTTTGAAAGAAAATATCCTCCACAGGAACATAGGAAGTAGCACTATAAGGAGGTGTGGCCTTGGAGGGGGTGTGGTCTTGGGGGAGGTGTGGTCTTGGGGGGAGGTGTGGCCTTGGTGGAGGTGTGGCTTTGTCGGAGGAGGTGGACTTAGAAACTAGTTTCACTTCTGCTGCCTGTTGATCCAGATATAGAACGCTCAGCTCCTTCTCCAGCATCCTGTCTGCATGCACACTACCGTGACAATAATGGACTAAACCTCTGAGACTGTAAGCCAGCCGCAATTAAATGTTTCTCTTTATAAGAGTTGCCGTGGTCATGGTGTTTCTTCATAGCAATAGAAACCGTAAATAAAACAGCTTCTAGTACCTCATTCAACTATGAAGTCAGGGCATTAACAAATTGATGGAGTTAGCACCCTTGTGATTCAATCACTTCTCAGCTGCACCAGCAGCCGGGGACCAAGCCTTTTAAAACACGAGCTTTCATAAAGCATGTCGTATCCAAAGGGTAACTACCAAATGCATTGCCTTTATCTTGGGGTCCTAATAGTTTGAGATCTCTCTGACAAAAACTGTGATTGGGCATAGCCATCAAAGTTTCCTCTCCTATTTAGTTGTTTGTTTACAGTGTATGAGTTCTCTGTCCGTACACCTGCATGCCAAAAGAGAGCATCACATTCCTTAATGGGTGGATGTGAGCCACCACATGGTTGCTAGAAATGAACTCGGGACCTCCGGGAGAGCATCCAGTGCTCCTAACTGCTGAGCCATTTCACCAGCCCCCAATTTCCTCGACTTTAATCTAAGGCGCTTTGATTTCTTGCCTGGCAGAAAGACCCACGGTAAGCATAAAAGAACTCTGGTGCCTTAGAGAGTGGTGGCTAAGAGAAGCAGGGACAAATGGAAAAGTATGTAGGGACCAAGTCATTTTCCACACATTCTACATGCAGCTCAACAGCCCAAGCTCCAGGGACTCTGTGAGATCATGAAGACAAACTGCTCTGACCACGGCAGATCTCCCTAGGGGAGAGCTTTGTTTATAAGGTCACCTCCTCCAAGTACACACTTGCTACTGCACGGAGCTCTTCATCTCCTTGGTGACCTGGCTCTTCATGAGTTTTGATGTTCTCTTGGTACTGATTTGGGTTGGCACCTGAGTCCCCAAGTGTACCCAATAGGAAACTTCACCAGGTGCCTGCTTTTGCAAATTATTTTTTCTTGCATATTTTATGTATTTACATTTCAAATGTTACCCCTTCCCCCCTCTCTTGTACCCCCTCCTCCTTCCCCTTACTTCTATGAGGAGTATCCCACTCCCACCCACCCACTCCCAACTCAACACCCTGGCAGTCCCCTACACTGGGGAAATGAGCCTTCACAAGACCAAGGGCCGCTCCTCCCATTGATGCCAGACAATGCCGTCCTCTGCAACATATGTGGCTGGAGCCGTGGGTCCCTCCATGTGTACTCATTGGTTGGTGGTTTAGTCCCTGGAAGCTCTGGTGGGGTCTGGTTGGTTGATATTGTTGTTCTTCCTATGGAGTTGCAAACCCCTTCAGCTCCTTCAGTCTTTTCTCTAACTCCTCCATTGGGGTCCCCTTGTTCAGTCCAATGGTTAGCTGCAACCATCCTCATCTGGCAGAGCCTCTCAGGAGATACCCATATCTGGCTCCTGTCAGCAAGCACTTCTTGGCATCAGCAATAGTAACTGGGTTTGGTGGCTGCATATGGGATGGATCCCCAGGTAGGGCAGTCTCTGGACGACCCTTTCTTCAGTCCCTGCTCCACTCTTTGTCCTTGTGTTTCCTCCTGTGAGGATTTTGTTCTCCCTTCTAAGAAGGACTGAAGCATCCACATTTTGGTCTTCCTTCTTCTTGAGCGTCATATGATCTGCAAATTTTTTCTTAGGTATTCCAAGCTTTTGGGCTAATATCCACTTATCAGTGAGTGCATACCGTGTGTGTGTGTAAATTATTTTCATTGTTGCTATTCATGTGCCACCTTCTGTTTACAATAAATCATATATATGACCCCAAAATAATCTCGGGTCTTCCTATCTGTGTAGGTTCAGTCCATGTGGCATCTCCATAGCACTCAAAAGAACTATAGGTGAAAATAGCTGCCTGGTTTAATTTTACAGAATATGATTCCAGATGAAGAAGGGAGAAGAGGGAGGAGACGGAAGGGAAGAGGGGAGGGGGATTAAAAAAAAAAAGAAGGGAGAATAGCATATCCCAGCTATATGTAGTCAGTAGCCTTCACGTGTAGAACCTAAATATTTTACCTCAGTCTTCTCTGCTTGTGTGGAGGGGAAATGAATCTGTAGAAAGAGTAATGATTCTGAGAAATGCTTCCAATACCCCAGACATTTTTTAATGCATAACGAATTGACTTAAGTAGTTAGCACTGTGGTGTGTGTATGTGTGCTCATATTCATGTGGCTGCATCATATGCTGACGAATGCGAATGTAAATGCTGGAAGTCTGCCTCACATGTTGTTCCTCCGGCTGTAAACCATCCACCATGTTCTATGAGACAGTCTCTCATTGCCCTGGAGATTACCAATTAGGTTGAGCTGTATAGGCCAGAGCACCCAGGACCTGTTTGTTTCTGCTTCTTAAATGTTGGCCTTACACGTGTGTGCTGCCATACCCTGCTTTCATATGTGGGTTCTGAAGCTCACACTCTGGCTGTTGTACTTGCAAGGCAATACCTATTGAGCTTCCTCCTTAGCCTGTGGTTAACAACTTGAGTCTGGAGCTGAGATGTGTATTACACATCCACGTATTTGTTAAGCAAACTTATTTATAACGTAGCTATTATGTGCTTGCATTTTGCTCGTTAGAAAAATTACCAAAATGAGTAAACATGCTGCTGGGAGGCTCATTCACATGTGATCAGTATATGTAAGAGATAAATGTCTTAATGATGGCGCCACTGTTGCCTAGGTCAGACCTATTGCTTGCCCCTGGTGTCTGCCGACAGCACACTCTCAGTTCTTTTGACTTCCTGATCCAGAAGAGCGAGGACAAGAGTCAGCTTGCCTATGTTCTAATTATTTCACTTATAATTTCCTCTGGCAGTTTCAAACCTTCGGGTCTTATATTCACTACTTTGATCTGTTTGAGTTGATTTTGAACATGGTAAAAGATACATGTCTAGTTTCGTTCTTACACATTTTTTCCAAGAACATTTTTTAGAAGAGGCTGTCTTTTTATGATGAATGCCTTTGACAACTTTTTAAAAAACATCAGTGGTTGCAACTGTGTGAATTTTCTTCAGGGTCCTATATTTTACTCCATTAGATTACATATATGATTTATGCCAGTTTCTATTGCTTTTTCCTATGGGTCTGTAGTATCGTTTATGGACATATTTTGATATGAGGTTTCTCATTAGGATTTCTTTGACTATGTATAGCCCTTAGTATTTCTGCCTATATTTTTCTTTTCTATTAGAAATGTCGTTGAAATATTGAAGGATTCATTCTGTGCTTTGCCCAAAGAAAAGTAAGGATCCAAGACCATCTTTTCATGAGAAATTTAGTATCTTTCATTTCTTCATTCCTCAAGAGTCACCAACAAAAGTTTTATTTTTTTTTTCTGGCTGTTGTACTGAAAAACAATTTGGAGTAAGGAAACCTGGGTTTAAGTCTTAGCTTCTTCATTTTTGAAGTCTGTTGGGCTAGGCCGGGGATAGCTTTTCCAAGTATTTAGTTTCCAAGTCTGTAGAATGAAGATCATAAATCCTTGCTTCTGCCTGTCTTGGTGTGGCCATGAAGACCAGGCAGGCGTGAACGTTTCTGATGGTCTGGAAAGTCTGTGTCGTCAATTTCCACTGATTCTGAGATAGCAGAGGAAACAAATGTTCTCCAGATGAAACGACCGAGCTGGAGACTGCCTTTGCAGGTGAGAAATTAGCTACAGCAATCTATCTAAGATTAAAAATGTTCTTGCAGGAATAGAAACATTATGGAGTACCTCTACATTGTAAGTTTTATGCTTTAAATTATTCTCAAAATAGCAACATGACTAAGTGCTTTTAATGAAGTTGAGGCACAAGATTAGCTGCCAAAATTCATAGAGTTCAATTATGGATTTGAACCCAGGCCTATATCCCTAATTTCTTTTAACTGTCTCAGCTGTTTAGGATGTACTGTGCATCCGGAAATCTCTCCAGGAGACTTTCCACTTACATCTGTAATTGTTCAGATAACAGGTGAAACAGTATCTTTTTTAAAAGATTTATTATATATATTATACATACACACACACACACACACACACACACACACTGTAGCTATCTTCAGACACACCAGAAGAGGGCATCAGATCTCATTGCAGATGGTTGTGAGCCACCATGTGGTTACTGGGATTTGAACTCAGGACCTTTGGAAGAGCAGTCAGTGCTCTTAACCACTGAGCCATCTCTCCAGCCCGTGAACAGTATTTTTAAAGAACTTTTCTAAGTAGATTTTCCACATGATATTTCATGACTTCCTTCTGTTCTGGGAAGTCTGCTTGACCAACATGTAGAAGATGGAACAATTTTGTGTCACTGGGCAACCATCTGTGGTTTGGTGAAAACTCATTGGAGTGGCTGCTTGTTTGCTGTACATCTATAGTCAAACTTTCCAAGCCATAGATTTAAATACACTCTTTGTTTTGTTGAAGGCCTGTGTTGGCTAAAGACAGAGAGACTGTAAAAGCATTGCCAGGTACCCTGAGTGAGTAACCACTCTACTGCTTCACCTGCTTGCCCTTTTGTCTTTGTTTTAAAGCCAAGTTGTGTTTGTGTAGAAAGTAATTGTTTCTTAGAAACATGATAATTATCAATGTAGTGTATAATGACACTGCTTCCTATAATTTTACATTTTTGTTACATCCTGCTCTTTGTAAATATTCTCAACACTTTATAATAAAACATATTTTATATCAAAAAGTGATATTGGATGGAAATTATCAATTATTTTGGATAATGTGGATATTTCATTAACATTTTATTATTTTTATTATACTATATAGGACATAATACATAATGTGTAATACAATATTATATATTATTATATGAACATTTTATTATTAATTATTCCAGTTCATGAATAAGCAAGGTCT
>NC_141548.1:12925000-13032500 GCF_021556685.1 Rattus norvegicus | reverse complement strand
AGGTAGAAATGACCCAGATAAGTGTGGTCTTCTATTCATGCTTGGTGGACTCATTCTTGTGACATTTTCTCTCAGAAGCACCAAACTAGACTGTACTTGCTTGGGAATTTCTTGCTTCCTCAATCCCCCTCTGCTAAGCACTGCATGTTGACTGTGATTCCCACAATGGCATTTGATCTGCTTTACTTCAGGAAGTACTCCCTTTGTCTCTCACTAGCTCTCTGTGCCCTTGCTCCCCTCTGCCCAGTCGCTATCACCTAAACAGTGAGGTGCTTTTTCTAATTTATTCTCAAGTGCAGTCTCTAACCTTCATTTCTTTTCAAACTTCAATGAATAAAATTAACGACTAAGATCCTTCCTTTGGTTCACAGTGTACACACACACACACACACACACACACACACACACACACACACACACTGCTGGGGAGGAAAAAGACATCAATAAATGTATATTTCCTGCTGAATCTAGCTGCTTCCTGAAGAAAAAATACGTTTTGTTAGTAAAATGATTTCTTGTTTTTGTTTTGTTTTGGTGTGGATTTTTTTCCCTTTTTATTGCTAAAATTGTCACCTCAGCCCACAAAGTTTCTACAACCACAATAAGCACAGTTTTAATGACTATTGATTGGGAAATCCCGGCCTTCCATTTGGCTGTCAGTTCCTTCTGGCGAGCAAAAGCAATCAATAGCAAACACAGGGGTAGCTGCAAATACTGAGACCATCTATAGGGATTCCAGGTGGCACGGGTGGTCCTTTCAAGATGGGGGGCAGGAACTGGATAGCTTCTAGAATGTATTTGTGCCTGAGGAAAGTAAGAAGTAGTCCCATAGAGACTACCTAATGTAGACATAGCTGTTTTTCAACATTCAAAAACGTGTCAGACTGTCCAGTGCCCTTTGTTATGCCATGCCACAGTAGCCCCATGTCTAGCCATGCCCTCCATCATATTGCTTAGTAGGACATGCCTACATGGATGTAGTCAGCCTTTATTTCCTAGTCCATAAAATGTACATTCACAGAGCCTCCTCAAGGACATGATCCCTGAGGAACATGTACTGTACTTGGTGAACTCCAGCAATGTTAGCTGCTGTTCTTGGTGCCTCTCTCTGTGGCCAGCTATACACATCAGGCAGATCTGTTGTGCGTAGTCCATGGTTATATGGAAATTCTAATTTTAAAATGTAACCTCTTATCATTTTTATTTGGTATATATCAAACAATTGAGATTATAAATCTATATGACAGAAAATGTATCTCTGTTATTTTATCCCATTATGGAAACAGAATTTTAATCTGTTATACCTGATCCCATCTGTCTCTCCTCCTTTACAGATATCAGCTTCAGATCTGTCCTGTGCCCCTGATAATCAGCTGACATGAGGCCTCTGCACATATCTCACAGTTTGTAATATGTTCTTGGCCTCAATACAATTGGTTAATAGCACTGTTGCCTAATCCAGTGAAAACCAGGCCTTTCATTTTAAGCGGTTTAAATGTACTCCCCACCCCTAACATTTTGGATTAACTTTAGATTTATAGAGTAGTTGAAACCAAGTCATTTTTTAGTTAGCTCTTGACCAATCCCTTGTCTTCAGCTTACATTTCTTCTGGGATTTGCATAGAAGATATGCATTTTCCTAAACTTGCACTGGGCTTGACATTATCCCCACACATCATTCATGTCAGTGTAGGCCATAGGAACAAGATTCCAAGTGCAGGAATTTTTACATAACAGTGAAAACTGCCCACCAGAACCCTCTTGGCCTCCATACTTGACAGCAAAATGACACCCGAGCCTCGGTCACTGGTTGGACTTCAAGTGAAGAGTTGAGACACGCCCTAGACCAAACCCCTTCCTTATTTTGTATGTAATACATCTTCAGACTAGTAGAAGGCCATACCACAGAGACCAGCTCAGACCAATCAAGCCAGATCATGCACAAACTCAAGGAATAAATGCTTCTTGATATGAACTACCAAGTTTTGAGATGGTTTGCAATATCACTGATTAATTCTATACCTATAATATAATACCATAGACACTTCATAAAACCCTTCTAAAACAGTGAGACCCAGCTGTACTGCAGCGCCCGGACTGCCTGTCTATAAATCCGCATAGCGGTGTGGAAGCTTACTTCTAATAGTGGTCTTCTGAGACACAGATTGAACCAACTCCTCACATCCCATGATTTTCATCTCACTAGCAGCCAATGGTATCTAGGCATCTGCATATTATTAAAGTTCCTTGGGTTGGACTGATGGACAGCCAGCATAGAGAGACAGAGCTAGGATAGGGTCTCTGGAACATGCAGTCCACATGAGGCCATGTGTACTGAAACCCCATGTGTGTGCCAAGCAGAGGCACCTATAATACCCTCCCCATCCCTCACTCAGTCAAAACAAATCGAAAGCTAAGGCTAGTAGCCAAGGCTGAGATGCTGAGCAACTTAGTTGACTCCACTACAGAAAGGCAAATGCTGGCTGGTAGCCTGGTACCGAGCAGAAATTGTTTAGCATAGACAATTTAAAAAAATGTGTACCCTGGTTTACTCTTTTAATTAGACTACCTCGAACTTTGCAATCTGCTGGGGTTTGATTCTCTTTGAGTAAACAGCCCAGTTAACCAGCTTCTAGCCCATTTTCAATGCATCTAAGCCCACTCGACTTGTCAAGGTGGACTCCAAGTAAATCGCTCTTGCCCGCCAAATCATGTTGATTGAAAACATATAAAGTCTGACATTAAGCTTTGACATGGGCTATCACGTACCAGGAAAACTGATTAGACTCAGCATCCATCAGAAGGATCCTGCTATGAACTCAGGTCTACTGCTTGGAAGCTGCAAGATTGCCATTTTGTTTCCTTTCCCTCTAAGGTGATCTCTAAGGCTCAGTTTTCTCATTAGGATTTTGTGTCAGGGGGAGGCTGACTCTGTGGCAAACCCCATTTGACCCCAGAGAGTAGAGGCGGGTGAAGGAAAACTGAAATAGGCTCCAGGAAAGAAAGAAATTAAAAAGGAAGCTGAAATTATCCTTAGGTCTGTGGGAGATCGGAGTAGTTTACAGGTCTGAGTAGGGTCAGCATCTGCAGTAGAGATCAGAGTCTGATTAGAGGAAAGGTCTTGGTCTCTGTGAAGACGGAGGACCAGCATAAATCTCCTTCCACAAGCCTTTGAAGTCTCAGGCTAGTCAGTTTTCAGAGATGGTTTAAGCTGTCAAGCTGCTGTGAGAATAAAATGGTCATATGCAGTAAAGCGTTCTTCCCACAACAAAGGAAGTATGCGACAAATTGACATCCTAGGTAGGCTGTCTTTTCATATTAAGCACCCCATTGAATTTTGCTGTCTTTAGGCAGCTAGTGGACATCCTTCTGTGTCCTGCTTATGAAGCATGGCTCGGTATCAGCCCTACTTTTGGCTGCAGAGTCCAGCCAATGGATATCACAGGTATAGCTGACTCGTGCACACCCCATCCCTAGGGAACAGCTCGCAGGGTCCTTCCTCCAAGTCTTCCCTCAGCAATCATTCATTGCTTACCAAACGTCAGGCAGGGGCTTCGTGACTGTTCAAACGTTCAGGTGGTTTCGTGAGCTTGCCCTCTTTCATTTAGAATGGGATGTTTCAACCACTGGGAAATTGCCACTGAACTGATTTATAAATGGAAGTCCCACCAGAAAATTCTCTAAGCTTTGCCGCTTAGGAGCTGGCTCTGCATTGGAACTCGCAGCTTCTAGCTGTGCATCACGACTACCTGCCTACTCCTGCAACCGAGTGGAAGATTATAAGAATTTGGCTGGATTGACCACCTTTTATACAAATTTGCACTTTAAGAGTGCAAATCATGAATCATGTCAAGCATAACTTTAAAGAAAACACCAATTTGTGTGTAAGTTAGCACTTCCTGAGGGAGAGAGTTGGCTCAGCAGTGAAGAACAGTCACTCTTCCTACAGAGAAAGAGGGTTCAGTTCCCACCACCAAAGAGCTAACGACCACCTGTAATTCCAGTTACAGGGGATACAACAACATCCAATGCTCTTTTCTGGACTCTCCTGAGCATCTGAACTTACATGCATTCAATGTGCAAACATGCACTGTGTTTAACCACACACACATGCACACACACACACACACACACACACACACACACAGATATAAACACATACACACATACAAACACACAGGCATACACAGATACACACACACAAATACACACACAGAGACACAGAAAGACAAGCATATACACATACAGACATATACACAAACACGCACCGACCATCACACATACACACAGAACACACAGTGATACCAACATACACAGACACACAATTAAAAATGGAACATGTCTTTTTAAAAAGAGAGATAATTTTTTTTGGTTGGGAAGACTGGATTATCTTGTCTGAATGTTGCTGTGAGTACACTTCATCATTCTAGACAATCTCACATTTATTTTGTCTCCAACTAATTCCATCTCGATAGGAAGCTGGGGCTATGAGCTCTGTTTATATTTCTATTATCTACTTTCATGATGTGTTCCTGTCTGGCCTTCTCTTTATTAGCCCTGTGAGTGCTTAAAGTATTGAAGCGGCTGGGCTCACTAACGAATGAGAAATAGAAGAAACGTGGCTACCCAGACTGTTGCAGACTCATTCCAATATTTACCCTTTGCTTTCAAATGAACCTAATAAAGACTCCTCTAATGACTATGAAAAGATCAACATTCTGCATAAATGTAGCTTTGTTTTTCAAAATAAAGTAATGCTAATCAGAATTGAATCTGATCATTGACTCTTAGTGGATTGACATTTATCATGTACTTTAATATGTAGATTCTAGGTCTACAATTTATTGATTATTATCTTTCCAACCTTTAGTAATCTAATCTAACATAATCTATCATTAGCTATGTGAATTTCTTCATATGAAAATACTTAAAAATTCAAAACTATTAGATCACATTTTGTGCTGCATATGCTGAATCACTTTAGTACGATAGAGGAAAATTCCATGAACTTGGAACTATTCCCCACCACAGATGGAATATATATATATATACATACATACATATATATATACATATATACATATATCATACATATATATAATATATAATATATATAATATATAATATATACATATATACATATATATATACTAAAACAGTTTTTCTTTATGACGTATCGAGTTTACTACAATGGCTAGAATGTTTATTAGACATGGACAGTGCTCCACGGTTCTGTAGCTCAGTGATTCTCTCACTAAAGGGAATGTTGTCTCCTGAGGATCATTTGAAAATGCCTGAGACAGTTTTGACCCAGGCCCTGCCCTAGTGGAGTGGGGTGGGAGAATACAGAATACCGCTGTGGCTTTTCACAAGTTTCTCGAGTTCAGATACACTGCGGAACATCTGATTGGCCCAAAATATCAGCAACGCTGTTGCTGGGGAATCCACAATGTAGGTGTGGTCCTAGACACATCCACAGACACAAAATGTAATGGAAACGGGTACTGCAACTGGGCTGGGTTTTAGGAACCTGGCAGAGGCAGAAAGAGGACAGAGAGCTAGAAACGTGGGAGCCAAGTCCATCTACAGGAAGATCCCACCACCCAAATGATGTTTTCCTTCGGGAAAGGCAGCATCACAAACTGTAAATACATAACAGTATTGGAGTGGGAAGTAAGTACACAGCATTACTGGGATGGTCCTGGATAGAAACGTTTGTAAACAGGAGGGGTATAGAACAGAGTCGATGCGAAGAGAGAAATACAACTGGAAACAGATAGGACTTGGGCCTCAGTAAGTGTCTGACAGGTCAAGGCCATTAGAGAGGAGGAATGCCTTCAGTGCCCACACCATCAGTACACCAGAGAATGCTGTATAGAACCCACCACTGTATCCCATGGTTATGCACCAAGGGTGGATCTCTTGCAAGGTGGAGTGCATGCTCAGAGGATCCATGGTGAGCCTCGATTATGCTTAGTCTACTCAAGAAACACCGGGAAACAAGGAACAAAGGCCATTGGTCCCAGGGGCTAGAAATATTTGTATGATATTTTCATCTAGCAGAAACTAATTTCTTTAGAAGTACATCAAGAATTGTGAAGTGTTGCAGTTAAAAATTAAGCAGTCACTAAAACATTTAGGACATAAGAATAAATAATAAGAAACTCACCATGAAGGTTTTATTTTTTTTGTTGTTGTTTTTTTTTTTTTTTTTTTTTTTTTTTTTTTGGAGCTGGGGACCGAACCCAGGGCCTTGCGCTTGCTAGGCAAGCGCTCTACAACTGAGCTAAATCCCCAACCCCCACCATGAAGCTTTTATATGTATGTATTTGTTTTGTTTTGGCTTGATTTTAAGATGGATTCTATGATGGTATTAGCTGTCTCATTCGCAGACACTCATTACCTGGAATTGAAGCCTTTGTGCCTGCCTGTGGGGCATTGTCTGACTGTGTCACCTGAGATAGGGAGGCAACTGTGGGTGGCACTATTGCCTGGTTGGCTTTGGAGTCATGTTTACTGCATCCTGCTCCTGATTCTGGATACAGCACGATCAGTTACTTAAAGCTGCTGCGGCCTTAACTTTCCCATCATGGTAGACTATATTCTCTAACTGTGGCCAAAGTAAACCCATTCTCCCTTAAGTTTTTTCCTCAGGGTATTTTATCACAGCAACAGCAAAAGAAGCTAAGAGTACATTCCGTGGTGTTACCCAAGCTCTTCCCAAACTCCAGGCTCCGGGAATCCATCTGCCTCAGGGTCCTGAGTAGTTGGGTTCACAGTTGAGAGGTTCATGATCAACTCTGCAGGTTGACTTTAAAAATTCTAACAAAACGAAGACATATAAAACAGGCACATAAGCAAGGAAAAATATTGTTGGAATTGTAAAATCAGGAGCAGTAAGTGCCCTTCCTGGGACCATTTAGTGGTTTTGTTGTTGTTAATGTTGTTGTTGTTGTTGTTGTTGTTTTATCATATCAAACAGCTCTTTCTCTGTGGACAAAATGTTTGGGTTTCACACTTTACTAGTATTACTCCCAATTTTCAGTGGCCAAGAATCTACTCATTACAGCCACTTCATGTCCCCTACTGCTGCAGCAGCCACACCTACAGCCATCCAGAGTCCCCAGTGCTGCTTACAGACACTGGTGCTCCAGAGATGCTTTTCCAGAACCCTCTATGTACTATCCACGTGTCTCCTAGCTCATCCAGCACCAGAACTCCTGTTCCAGGGCAAAGGCACGGCAGAACTACTGGCCAGGAAACAGTATAAAAACTAGTTAACATTAATGCCCACTTATCATTTGGTCTAATTCCTTGCTCCAAAATGACATCCATGCTATACAGCTTTTAACTCTCTATAACTTTATATGAAAATGTTAATTTCAATTTGCATTGCTCCATCTGTAGGCCTCTACATTCCTTCCACAATTCTTATGTCAGAGTGCTGGAAAGATATGCATGCATACATACATACATACATATATACATACATATGAATGTACATACACAAATACATACATATGTATATACATATATTCATACATAAGGATGTGTGATGTCCTGCAGTGATATCTTAGGTTTTGTAATGTCACAATCTTCATACCAACTTTGGAAACAATATTAGTCTTTGGAAGGATTGTGCAGCATACTGTTGCATGTGTGAATGTAGTCAGAGAGCTGTGGCTTTGTTTTTGAGACATTAATATTTCTAGGGACTCTAAATACACACAGAGACCTAGTCATAAGTGATTGCTACACCCTGAGTCCAATTATAATAACATTTAGCAGACAGTTCTGATACTGATTGTTACAGAAAGCAGAGGTACTCCAAACACTTGGAGCTCTCCCATTAGCAGTGATGAGTTTCAAGTCTGCAGCCAAAGGTCCACAGGAGGCTCTTTCTATGAGAATGTTAATCACTCTGTTCCATTATAGAAAACCTCGGGTTTGAAGTTATTAGCTTTTAACCCTTCTCTGTAATTAGATCGGCATACTGTTAGAAAGGCAACAGATCAATAAGTTAGCTGGAGGAAATATTTCCCTCTTCAGGCAACATATAATTAGCCTGTTAGCCTCAAATATCTTTGAAGTAAATTGCTTGAAGTTCATTGTTAAATTTAAATTCATGAAATTTGTTAACAATCTACTATAGATTTGTTTACATTGAATACTACAGAGCAGTAGTAATTCCAGTATTCGTTTACATATATTTCCCTTGAAGTTCCTTTGCCCTTAAAACTAAGCCAAAAGAAGAAAATAAATGCCCTCATTATAAACTGGAGGAACAAAGACCCAGTCTGGTCATTGTCGTCAGGCTAACCTAGCTCAAACAATTTTTAATTATGGAGTTCACTTCATTGATCTGATGTCCATAGCCTTTATCTGGCAGACACTTTAAAACCACAGGTAATAATAAAAATAAAACCATAATCTTGGATATCATTGAGGAAAACTGTATGAAGACAAAAGACTTTGAAGCTGAAAGTTGAGATCTCACTTCAGTGTATGTTTCTCTAGGGGCACACAACATCCTCACTTCCTAGACCAGTGCCTGGGGCAATCTGAGTACTCAAGGAATATGTGTCCTATAACTCACTGCCTGTGTAATGGAAAGCAATAGCTTCCCATACCATAGTGCATGAAGGGAATTCTTACAGAGAGCAGAAATATCCTCTGAGCTCCAAGACTTAGAGACTTGGATGGTTTGTTCTATAGCATTACAGTCTATGCCAGTATTATGCTCACTGAAAAACTGTCTTCTTGGTGGACTTCTGTCCAGACGTGAATCCAGGAAAATGGAAACCACACGTGCTATTTATCAGAATTACGTATGACCCTAATGCATCATCACCTTAACACCAAATTTCACAAGTTGATCTCCTAAAGAGTTCCCCAGTACCTTGCAAGTCCATGATCACCTTTACCGCAAGTTTCCCAATCACTTAAGCTAAAAGTTAAACCTCACCTGGCTCTGTCTAGGGACAGAAACTCCTTGAGAACTCTAGCAAAACACCCAATGAATCAGCTTCCTTAAAAGCAATGGGTAACTTCAGACATGAGAAGATGGTGGCTACAGTCATCAAGAAGAAAGTTACGCAGAGACATCACTGCAGGCTCCAGTGACAAAGACTATAGTTTGGGAGAAACCTGGATTTACTTTAATAGCCACTGGCTCTCTATTATTCAACAAATTTCTAAATCTCTAAACTTGGTAAGTCTTGTTTATAAGTAAAATAAATACAAAAGCTACCTCATAGCAATTGGATTTGAGAACGAATAAAATATCATTATGTATCACAAGAAGCACAGCAAAATGTTTCCAAAGTAAATCTTTTTCGTAAGGCCCTACAGTTAACTGAATCTGATACATTGCAAAATAAGCATCTCGGTCCTTGTCCCCTCTAAAATCTCCGTTCGTCTTCTTGGCTGGTCTATTTTATTCTCTGATGTGTGCCATCAATATACCATCAATTATGTCAACATTCTCAAAAGTATCTTCTATTCTTTCTTCCCTTTATCTACTAAATTCATCTGTCATGAAGTCCTATCAATTATTAAAATAGCTAATTTCCACCCATCCTGGCCTGTCTCCTCTAGCATCCCAAATGAGGCTTTCCTGAAATGTGTCTGATCCTGAAACAGTACGGCTTCAGTAAATTTTGTGGTACAACATTTTTATTTATTAAGTAAATGTAAATCCACCTTTTATGACTTTGCATTTCTCTCTTTTCCTTTGGGATAGGGGCTAATAACCAGGAAATGAGAAGCAAGTTTCATTCAAGCAGAGGTAACACAGCGTGACGACTTTGGTAGAATTACTACAAAGTTCTTGTATCTTCTGAAATCTAAGCTTTATCTCTGTCAAGTGAAGATTCCTCCTCCTCTTCTCAAGCAGGAGCTGGAGGACAGGACACTCAAGTGGCTATAGCCAAGAGGCCTCTGTGCTGGCCTAGGCTGCAGGAGGGGCCTGAGTTTCCTCATGTGGTGACAACTAACTTTCCTTGAAAGAATAGCACAAGAAGAACACCTTCTGGAATCCGTTTTTGAACTCTACATAACATCACTTCTGTCTCAGGCCTAGCTTGACAGACAGGTCATTCAGTGCATAGTCATATGATACCAGGACTGTGAAGGGGCTATCTGTAAGGACAGAAACCACATCAACAACTGGCCATCAGTCACGTGTATTCGTGTGTCTCTGTGTATGCATCTATGTACCTATGTGTGTACCTGCGTCTGTACATTTGTGTGGTCATGAAAGATTTCTGTTAGCCATGCTAATTAATGCTATGTTTTCCAAGATTACAGATGGTTTCTTGATTCGCAAAGCCACTCACAAGTTGGAATTTATGGAGCTATGAACTTAAATCTGTGCACAGAGCCACCGCATAATGAGGGTCTAGTTGATTACATTCAGGCAAGTTTATGTAACCAGTCTAAACAATTATATACAACAAACTTTATCCTGATGGAACATTTTTATTTATGCATATCTCTAATTTTATTTCTTATTCCTCAGAGGTTTTGCCCTATAGTCTCGAAATGATGACTGCTGGTTTCTTTTTCTCTTTTGGGCATGAAACCTGAAGAAAATTGCAGACTCCACTTCAGCTGTAATAACCCCATCTTTATCACCTGTGATCCAAAGGCCTTCAGCATCAACATCAAGTGGGAGCTTGTTAAAATTGCAAATAGACCTTACTTCAGACCCAGTAGGCAAGGAAATATGCTCTCAAAAGGCCTGTCAGTCTGTTTCACAGTGCTTATCTGGAAGCTTCCCTTCCAGACTGTGGAGGCCCCTGCTCTGCCACACAAGAAAACACTATTGGAATTCACTGTACAGCAGCCATTTCAAAACAGTTAGGACTAAGTAGACCCAGTATTTCCTCCTCTATACACTCTCTCTTTTAGATTTTCCCAGGGAAAAAAATGACTCATTCCAGCTACCTCTGCAATGTGAAGTATATAGGAATCTGCACCCGGGCAAACGGAATGCAGGGAACATTGCTCTTCCTTTGTAATTAGCTTTCTTGCATTTGTTATATAAAGAAGCCCAGGGCTTTCCATGAATGTCACTGCAGAAAGCTTGCCACTTTTCAAAGGACAAGGTTGAAATTCTTTTTGGTGTTACAGTGACCTACAATGAACTCAAGCAGTTCATTCTTCCTATTCCCAAGTTCCTGTTCTCTCGCAAGTAAAATGTAAGAAAAAATGATAGTCATTCTTCCTTTCATTTTTGTTTATTCACTGTCTTGAATGTACACCTTTCATGTGTAGGGTATAATGAGTCATAGCAGGTATATAAGCTACCATGGAGTTTGTCAATCACCAATAATGTTCCCTTGCCCTACGTGGTCAGTCCTATCTCTAGGAAGGGTGGTCAGAGAGGTTTTCTAGACAATATTCAGGACTTAGTGCTAGAAATGTTTCTTTGTTTTAGATTTAGAAAGAAAAAGCTGAAATTCACCCAGCATCTCCGGTTGTCAGCCAAGCTGAAAGTTAACTATTGAATCGCAGCTCAGCTCTGCACACCGAGTGGTGTGGAAGGGTGGATGTATGTTGCTTTCAGCCCCATGAGAAAAAGTAGACACACAGCATCTTAGCCCATGTGGAAGAGGTGTGAAGAGCCCATGTGGCTTTCATCTCCACACAGAAAAGTAGACATGCATGAGTGTGCCATCTCCATACTGAACACTGCTCACATCTGTCTCCCATCGCCATGTGGGAAGGTGGATACATGTGGCTTTCATCTCCACACAGAAGAGTGTACATGAATGAGTGTCATCTCCATATTGAACACTGCTCACATCTGTCTCCCCTCGCCATGTGGGAAGGCAGACACAGTGCTCCTGTCCCATGTGGGAGTAGAAGGTGGAAGTGTGTGGCTTTCCTCAATTTTCTCATCAACAGCTTGTGTGTTGTCAAGCTTTGTGTACGTAGAGCCACTCCAGATACAACAATTTGTCTTTAACCTCTTTGCTCAACACTGGGGTCTCAAGAGTTGGCTGTGTACTCCTCCTGTGAGTTTTCATGGATTTAATTGAAATTAAAATAATGTAAATGTGAAAGCGAATATGCTCCCAGATACTTTTAGAGTATGGATGAATCAAAAGAGAGCAGTTGAAAGTTTAACATTTCCATCTCTCCCAATACTACAGATGCAAGGGTTAAATAATTTTCTCCTACTGAATGGCCTCACTCTAGTGCTACTGTCTCCACTCTAATTTCAATTGTGTTGTTAAGATATCAACAACAAATAGCACAGACCAGCTTTCCCAGATCAGACAGTTATAGGTAATAATAAAACCAATTTTTCTTTGGCCTGGAGAGGTACTCAGCATTCATGGTTGTCATATCTGATGGGAAGGTTCTTAGAAAGCAATAGGATCCCTCCACTGCCTCTGTCACTAGGCAACATGGAATAATCAGCTCTGGAGAAGCCCTTCTACACGTCAATGCAGTCTGACTATTTTGGAATCACTCATATTCAGTAGGCATGCTCAGCATAGACAGAAAGATGACTCAGGCACAGTGATGATGATGGTTTATTTCCAATCTTAGCAACACAGGAGCATTGACATGAGGTTATGACGATGGATCACAAAGCAGTGACCCAGGTCTGAAATGAAAATAATTGTCCTGGCCAAGATCCAACAGCCAGTATGAAACAGATAATTGAAACAACTATTTGGCAAATTCAGGCACTAAACACAGCAGGGTAACAGATTTTTCAGTAGCAATGGTTTCCCTGCATATGATCACGATAATTATGCAACATAACCATGACACTTGACTGCTTTTCCGTGGCTCTTCATTTCAGTTACATATGAGAAAACATATTTCGTGATGCTTGTTCGCATTAAATAGCCACTTCAGCTTCAACACCAGGGAGACTAAGGCACATGTACAATAATATTTATACATATGCTATATTAAAATTCTAGTAGAAACTAAAGAAAATTGAGGAAATTAATCTTTAACATCACAGCCAAGGCAAACACACTCAGAAGTAACTTCTTTTGGCTTTGCCTCCCTGTTAATTCATATGGTAGAAGACTAGCTGGGCGCTGGTCCTATGAGGTATCATGTATTATATGGAATGGTTAAGTGTCAAATTAAAATGCACTTCAAGTTTGTTGGCAACATTGGCAATTTGGAGGTGTGGACTGCTGCCCATACTGTTTAAATCCATCGTTCAGTGTATCACACTAATTAGTCCCTTTCTCTTTTTCCCACCAAGAAGAAAGAATTATTTATTTATTTATCCCAATCACTGCCCCCTTCAAGGTCACCCCTTCCCACAATCCTTTTCCCATCCCCCTCTTCCCTTCTTCTCTGAGCAAATGGTCACCTATGTATGCACCAACCCTGGCCGTTCAAATTTCTTCAAGGCTAGTTGTTTCCTCCCTCACTGAGGCCAAATAAGGCAGCCCAGTTAGAAGAACATATCCCACACAGAGACAACAGCTTTTAGGATAGTTACCAGTCCAGTTTCTTTGGAATCCACATGAAGACCAAGTGCACATCTGCTATACATTTGCAGAAAGGCTTTGGTTCAGCCTGATAATGTTCTTTGATTGGTGGGTCAGTCTCTGAGAGTTCCAAGGGTCAAGTTTAGTTGATTCTGTTAGACTTCCTGTGGAGTTCCTATCCACTTAGAGACTGCAATCCTTCCTTCTATTCTTCCATAAGAGTCCCCAAGCTCCATCCACTGTTTGGCTGTGGGTGTCTGTACCTGTCTGACTCAGTTGGTGAATGGAGGCTCTCAGAAAACAGCCATGTAAGACTTACATCTGTAAGTATAATATAGTATCATTAATTGTGTCATGGGTTGGTGATTACCTAGGGGTTGGGTCTCAAGTTGGGCAGCTTATTGATTGGCTGTTCCTCAGTCTCTGCTCTACTCCCAGACCCTGAATTTCTTGTAGACAGAATAAGTTTTGCATTGAAAAAAATTTTGGATATGTTTTTTATTTACATTTCAAATGTTATCCCCTTTCCCAGTTACTCCTCCAGAAACCCAAAATCTCCCCCTGTTTCTATGAGGGTGCTCCTACACCCACCCATCAGTCCCTCCCACCTCCCTGCCCTGACATTCCCCTACACTGGGGCATCAAGCCTTGACAGGACCCAGGGCCTCACCTCCCGTTGATGCCTGACAAGGCCATCCTCTGCTACATATGTGGCTGCAGCAAATAGGTCCATCCCTGTGTACTCTTGGGATGGTAGTTTAGTCTCTGGGAGCTTTGGGGGGGTCTGATTAGTTAATATTGCTGTTTTTATGGGTTTTCAAACTCCTTCAGCTCCTTCAGTCCTTTCTCTAACTCCTCTATTGGGGACCCCATTCTCAGTCCAATAGTTGGTTGCGAGCATCCTCCTCTATATTTGTTAGACTCTGGCAGAGCGTTTCAGAATACAGCTATATCAGGCTCTTGTCAGCATGAACTTCTTGGCATCCACAATATTGTTTGGGTTTGGTGTCTGTATATGGTATGGATCCCCAGATGGGGCAGTCTCTGGATGGCCTTCTGTCTCTGCTCCACACTTTGTCTCTGTATTTCCTCCTGTGAGTATTTTTGTTCTTCCTTCTAAGAAGGACTGAAGCATCCACACTTTGGTCTTCCTTCTTCCTGAGTTTCATGAGGTCTCTGAAACTTATCTTGGGTATTCTGAGCTTTGGGGCTAATATCCACTTATCAGTGACTGTGTACCACGTGTGGGTTTTTTGTTTGTTTGGTTTGTGTGTGTGTGTGTGTGTGTGTGTGAGAGAGAGAGAGAGAGAGAGAGAGAGAGAGAGAGAGAGAGAGAGAGAGATTAGGTTACCTCACTCAGGATGATATTTTCTAGTTTCATCCATTCATCTAAGAATTTCATGAAGTCATTATTTTTAATAGCTGAGTAGTACTCCATTGTGTAGATGTACCATATTTTCTGTATTCATTCCTCTGTTGAGGGACATCTGAGTTCTTTCCAGCTTCTGGTTATTATAAATAAGGTTTCTATGAACATAGTGGAGCATGTGTCCTTGTTATATGTTGGAGCATCTTTTAGGTATATGCCCACGAGTTGTATAGCAGAGACGTCGTGAGCCTGTGAATTGGAAGCTTTCCGTGGAGATTTCTGTCCTGGCCAGGGGTGAAAGTTCAGGCAAAGAGGAGAGAACTCAAGCAGGGAGGGGGAATTGCCTCTGACTCCTCCATTGCTGGTACTGCTCCACCTAGTCTCTGCCACTGCTGCTTCAGTTCCTCCAAGACATTGGACAGGATGAGCCAGCAGAAAGCTGACTAGCCAGCAAGGGGTGCAGGGGAGCTTCTGGCAGCGATTTCAGGAGAGCAGATCTCCTCCCCAAGTGGCAGTGTTATAGCTCTTAGGACAGAAGCTCTCTCAGGCAATGGAGTAATTCTTGCACATCTTTATTCCTTCTGGATAGGATTCTTATATACAGTTTGGGGTGGGCCAGGGTCTGACAGTAGGTACTTCCTATTGACTTGGTCTGAGAGCTTGGGGAGGGCTTGGGTTGCTGCTCGTTCATAACTGATGGTTACACATATCTCTACAGGGAGCTGAGGGAAGGGATGGTAGCTATGTGACAGGTGCTTCGTTTCCTGAGAGTTTAGGGAAATGCCTACTGTCCCTTATGGTCACTGGGGTTTCAAATTTCACCTCAACAAGGAAACAGGATACCTTTCACAGCCTACCACCCACAAGTTCTCAGGTAGTACTATGTCCAGTTTTCTCAGGAACTGCCAGATTGATTTCCAAAGTGGTTGTATCAGCTTGCAACCCCACCAACAGTGGAGAAGTTTTCCTCTTTCTCCATATCCTCATCAGCATTTGTTGTCACCTGAGTTTTTGATCTTAGTCATTCTGACTGGTGTGAGGAAGAATCTCAGGGTTGTTTTGATTTGCATTTCTCTGATGACTAAGAATGTTGAACATTTCTTTAGGGGCATCTTGCCCGATCATTATTCCTCAGTTGAGAATTCTTGGTTCAGCTCTGTACCCCATTTTTAAAATAGGGTTATTTTGATTTCTGGAGTCTAACTTCTTGAGTTCTTTGTATACCTTGGATATTAGCCCTCTATTGGATGTAGGATTGGGAATCTGCTGGTTGCTCTTTTGTCCTGACAGTAGTATCCTTTGCCTTACAGAAACTTTGCAATTTTATGTGGTCCCATTTGTTGAATCTTGATCTTAGAGCATAAGCCATTGGTGTTCTTTTCAGGTTTCTGTTCAGGAAATTTTCCTCTATGCCCATTTTGAGGCACTTCCCCACTTTTTCTTCTATTACTTAGAGTGCATCTCGTTTTATGTGACGGTCCTTGATCCACTTGTACTTAAGCTTTGTACAGGGTGATAAGAATGGATTGATCTGCATTCTTCTACATGCTGACCTCCAGTTGAACAAGCACCATTTGTTGAAAATGCTGTCCTTTTTCCATTGGATGGTTTTAGCTCCTTTGTCAAAAAACAAGTGACCATAGGTGTGTGAGTTCATTTCTGGGTCTTCAATTCTACTCCATTGATCTACCTGCCTGTCTCTGTACCAATACTATAGAGGTTTGGTTTGGTTTTGTTTTTAATCACTATTGCTCTGTAATAGAGCTAGAGGTTAGGAATTGTGATTCCTCAGAAGTTTTTTTATGGTTGAGAATAGTTTTCTCTATCCAGGACTTTTAGTTATTTCAAATGAATTTGCAAATAGCTCTGTCCAACTCTGTGAAGAATTGAGTTAGGATTTTGATGGGGATTGCATTGAATCTGTAGATTGCTTTTGCAAGATGGCCATTTTTTACTGTATTAATTCTATCAATCTATGAGAATGGGAAATCTTTCCATCTTCTGAGATCGTCTTCAATTTCTTTTTTCAAATCGTATTAGTCTCTTTCTTAAACATGCATATGCTTTCAGAACAAACTTGTTTGTGTGAGAACAATGACAGCACTGGCAATAGCTTGCTTACATTTAGATTATCAGATCCCAAAGGACATGAAAAATCTACTTCCCATCACTAGGAATGTTTGCCCAAACACACCCAGTATGAAACTCAACTGTACAAATTTATGTTAAAAGAAGGTGAAACTTAGCATCACTTTGTTTTTTGGGAACATTATTTTAAAGACACTAATCTAAAAATTATTTACTATATGCCCATATTCAATTTTTTAAAAAAATTTTAAGCCTACCATGAAATAATGTATTTCCTAACAAGGAAATAAAACTTAATAATAAGTGGGGAAAATGCCGTCTTATCAAACATAGCAAAAATCTAGTTAAAATAAATTTAAGATTCTACCCTACACCAATCAGAATGGCTAAGTTCAAAAACTCAGGTGCCAGCACATGTTGGCAAGGATGTGGAGAAAGAACACTTCTCCATTGCTGGCAGGATTGCAAACTGGTACAACCACTCTGGAAATCAATATGGCAGTTCTCAGAAAATTGGAAATAGATCTACCTGAAAATGCAGCTATCATCACTCCTGGGCATATACCCAAAAGATGCCCCACAATGCTACAGGGGTATGTGCTCTACTATGTTTATAGTGGTCTTATTTGTGATAGCCAGAAGCTGGAAACAATTCAGATGTCCCACAATGAAGAATGGATACAGAAAATGTGGTTCATTTACACAATGGAATACTATTCAGCTATTAAGAATCAGCACATCATGAGTTTTAAGGCAAATGAATGGAACTAGAAAATATCATCCTGAGTGAGATATCTTAGTCCCAAAAGACATGCATAGTATGTATTCACTAATAAGTGGATATTAGCCAAAAAAGTATAGAATTCTCAGGGTACAATCCATAGAACTCAAGAGGGTTAATAAACCAAGGGTCCAAGTGAGGATGCTTCAATCCTACTTGAGAGGGAGAAGAAAGCAGAGGGCAAAGGAAGAGAGGGAGGGAATTGTGTGGGAGAGGAGAAGGGGAGAAGCAAGGGAAAAGCAGAACATGATCAGGTATTGGGGGTACCAGGAATGAAGCCCCGAGCGCCAGCAGAATGAATGGAAATATACAACCTCAGGAGTTGGGAGGTGGAGGGACCCTCTAGAATGTACCAGAGACCTGGGAGGTGAAAGAATCTTAAGACTAAAAGGGGGTGATCTTAGATGAAAGGCCCATCAGTGAAGAGAGGGAACTTGTAGAATTCCCCTCCAAAAGAAAGACAGAGCATCAAGTAGAGTGATGGGGTTGCCATCCCATGGTACAGCCACTCTGGAAATCAATCTGACCCAGAATTGTTCCTGTCTAAAATAACTGCAGGGACAAAAACGGAGAAGAAACTGAGGGAAAGGAAGCCCAGTAACAGGCCCAAATTGGGACCCATCTCCTGGGGAAGCTTCAAGGCCTGACCCGATTATTGATGCTATGATGTGCTTACAAACAGGAATCTAGTTTGGCTGTTCTCTGAGAGGCCCAACAAGCAGCTGACTGAGATAGAAGCAAATTTGTACCCAATTAATGGTTTGAAGTTAGAGACCCCTTTGATTGAATTAGGGAAAGGCTCGAAGAAGCTGAGGAAGAGGGCGATCTCATAGGAAGACCGGTAGACTTGACAAACCTGGAGCCCTGAGGTCTCTCAGACACTGAGCTACCCACCAGGCAGCATATACATATGCAGCGGAGGGCTGCCTGGTCTGGCTTCAATGAGAAAAGATGTACCTAACCCTTGAGAGACTTGAGGCCTCAGGGAATGGGGAGAGACATGGCCGGGTGTGGGGAGTCTGTAGGGTTTGGGGATATCCTCTTGGAGATGGGACATGGGAAGAAGGAATGGGGGGAGGAAACTGTCAGAGGGGAGAACGGGAGGGGATAATAACTGGACTGGAAAAAAAGATTAAATGTAAAAAATAAAAAGAATTTGTCACATGTATTTAATCAATGTTGGTAGAACGAGCAACTGCATAGCACGGCAGTTCTACCTAGTCAAGGAAAATGAAGTCTGATACTCCCAATAAGACTCTTCTAGGACAGTTGACAGAACTTTTTGGAACCATAGATTACTAAGCACACGGTACAGCCACAAAATGGAATATTACTCTGTGGTGTTAAGAACAACAGTCTAGCATAGATAATCATAAAAGCATTATGCTTAGAGAAGAAACCAGGTATGAAACAAAATGGACTCTTATCATTCCGTTACAGGTTACTACGGAAACTGGAAAGTTAAAAAAAGTTACAGAGACCAGCTCAATAACTGTCCGAACACAGTCAAGAACAGAATTGTGCAAGGGGAATTTTGAACACTTGTGAGAAAACTCCATGAAAACAAGTTAAGAGTTTTGCAACCTCAGTTTCTTCAAAAACAGTGAATTGATCTTAGAATGTGCTTTTACGTCCCTCCCAGGTGTAGTGGGTAGGAGTGAGTTTACTTCAGCTGCTGTCATTCACATGCCTCTGTGGAAAACATGGTTTTGCTACGAATGGCTTGTCCTTGTGATTGACCACATTATTCATGCAATTCTTCTTAACCCTAGGAGTGCAAATTGACTGATGTTTTAAATAAACTTGACTATTGATGAGACTTTAATCTGCCTCAATCTTAGCCCCAGCTTTCCGAGGTTCGCAGCACCAACTGAGCAGTATATACACAACTACTTGAGTCAAGTAGAGAATTGATTTCAAAGGAAATGAGCTTGTGGAGTGGTAGCAATATTCTGTATCTTGAAGACTGGGTGCACAGGGAAATGCATATGCAAACACTTACCAAGCAGTGCATTCAAAAGACAGAATTTTATCTTATGCAAATTGCACCTCAATAAGCTGATTAAAATCTAGCTAAGAGAGGTTCATTAAAGTTATGGGCTAGTGTTAGCAGAGTAATCAAGGAGGTAGTATAAGATTTTATCATTAAAAATAGACATTGATTATAGAATGAGAAAGAGATTGTTAAATATACTGCTGTGATGTAGGAAAAACCCAGGCATGGGATGCAAAAACATGTAGAAGCAGCCTCAGTAAGAGTTCACCGTGGTCACCATGATCACATCCTGGCAGGAAAGTGAGTCCACATGCAGAATTGACCACATGCTTCATTTACCCTCTCTGAATAATGCTTGTAGAATCATCGTGCTACATTACTCTGATGTTAGATCACAGAGTAACATCCCACTGTGTGAATGTACCAAAATTCACACAATTAGTAATCTGTTGGTATACAAACGGAGATGCTCAAACATTGTTATACATCCTTTATGAACATATTATCTTGTTTCTTATCATGGAATACTGACTGACATATGGCTAAAAATAAAATTGAATATATCTTTAAAAAAGAAAAAAATTAATGTATTATAAGAACTATTATAGAGAACACAAAAATCCTAAAAAAGTAAAAGAAGAAGGAGGAGGAGGAGGAAGAGGAAGAAGAGGAGGAGAAGGAGGAGGAGAAGAAGAAGAGGAAGAGGAGGAGGAGGAGAAGGAGGAGAAGAAGAAGAGGAGGAGGAGAAGAAGAAGAAGAAGAAGAAGAAGAGGAAGAAGAGGAAGAAGAGGAGGAGGGAGAGGAGAAGAAGAGGAGGGGAGGAGGAGGGGGGAGGAGGAGGAGGAGGAGGAGGAGGAGGAGGAGGAGGAGGAGGAAGAGGAAGAAACAACAACAACAAAAACCCCAACTAAATAGGTGGAAGGAAAAGATTGCGAATAAGTTGAGAGGTGAAACATGAAAGGTATATGATAAGTGATAGACATAGATAAAAGGTAGATGACAGAGGACGGTGATAATAAATGATAAATGAGAGATGAGGGAGACGATGTATAGGTCTTGTTGCATTCTGGGTTCACTAGGTACCATATTATCTTTGGAAGCCCAGTTGAATACTCGCATCGTGAAACTGATCAATGTTCACCTCCTGAGGACCTCCACAGCCAACCGTGTGCACACTGGGTTATCAGAAAACTTACTCCATGGCTGCATATAAGAACACTGAGGCTGGAGTAGATTAGATATGTTCCTCTGATGTAAAGACTCATTTAAAGGTTCAGAATCAATGAGTCAGAAGGTCTCATAGGCTTTAAGAACTGAATCTAGCCACAGCAGTTGAGAGTCAAAACATAATAATGTGGCAAGTAGTCATGGTGGTCAGAAAGACAGCATGAGAGAAGGGAGCTGCTGGGCACCGGCAGAGCCATGACGATTGATGCTTTGGCAGCCAGGAAAGCAGGCTGGCACTTTGAAGCTCCCTGCAACACTGGAGGTGCAGCCAGACCATGCCCTCTGTTGCCATACCATCCATTCTTCTGGGTCTACCCAGAGGAGTTCTCACAGAACTTCCAGAGCAGTGTTTCATGTGGATGCTATGAGACCTCCCGGAAATGAGAGGAAGCTGGCGCAGCTTAATCAAGGTGGCTAGAGGTAAATATGCTGTTTCTTTTTTCCAATGATGACTTTTGCTCTTTGAACATTCACACATGCATACATTTATCCACCCCATTATCACCATCAGGGCTGCCAGCACCCTATCTCTCTCCCACCCTCCTCTCTCTTTTATTGTTATTTTTAATGTTTCACTGAGTCAATTAGCACTGAGCATATACACACAGGTGGGGCACCACGCACTGGGACAAGGACAACCTACCCTTAGACATAGCCCCAATGTCACTCACCTCCCAGCAGCCACCAACTGCAGTTAGCACCTCAGCTAAGGTGGGGCCTCAGGACGCCCTCTTCCATTCCAACATTTTGGAGCAATCCACATAGAGTCACATGTATTTTGATTATACCTAACCTCTACTACTGCTTTGTAACACCCCCAACTAGGACCGCCAACCTGTTTCTCTCCCAAAATCTCCAAGTTGAGACTTCCAGGACAGGGTTTTCCAGTTACAAAAGCAAAACCAAAGAGCAGTATATAAAACATGATGCCATTTCTAAAGAAAATATGTATTTTTTCAATTTCTCTACAGGAAGTTATATGACACTGTGCTTATGGGTTAGGCAAATACACCGGCCAAGAACTTAGAAAGCAAGGCAAACCTCTCATAGCCATTTCCTGTGTAGAGAGGTTTATATTAGTGGTAGCTCATGGTAAAGAGGCATGTGTGTGTGTGTGTATGTGTGTGTGCACTCACATGTACATGTATTTAGGTGTGTGTATATCTATGTGTATGTGTGTCTAGGTGTGCATATATATATATATGTGTGTCTGGTGTTTCACTTTTTCACAAGAAAATAAAGAAAATAAAACTTGAGAGAAATATTTAAATAAACTCATGCTATTTGGTATTTTTTACTGAACCTTTACAGAAAATATTTTTCCATAGAGCTGACCTTTTAACTTAAAATGAAGAATAAACTCAGCAGAATTATCATTTTATGGAATGTTGTCTGGGTTTTAAAATGGAAAGCATTTTAACATCTTTACACATAAAAAAGAAAATTTTTGAAAAATGTTTCGCTATAAAACTCTTGACATTTGCTAAGCACCTTACGATACTGGTTATTTCCTGCCCAGAGACGATTAAAACATTTGAGTAATGTGCAAAGCTAGCTTTGCTTGGAAATTTTAGCCTTTCTCAGAAAACATATCATGTCATGCTGAGCTGTCTAATAAATTTCTTTTCCAGCCCCAGAATCCTGGTCTTCCTACTTCTACCTTGGTCTACATGTGACCCATGTCCCTTACTATTCCTCAGACAGTAGCACATCAAGGCTGTGTATGTCCAGTACCCCTCTTGGTGCTCACAAATGCCACCTCCTGTTTTCCATCATTTGAGCTGGCCCTGGTGTTTAACATCAGCTTTCTGCTTTCTCTCTAGAAAACTACTTCTCCACGAGGCTTCCAGAATACTCCCAAGTTCCCTTCTGCCTCTCTGGCAATTCCTTTTCCTCCTTTCCTGTTTTCTTCACGTTAGATGTGTTTTAGGGGCTTTTAGAAATTATGTTCAATTATCTCATTGGCAACTACATTTGACTGTCTAAAAACAAAATCAAATTCAAAGTATATCGAGATTGGCTCCTCGTTCTTCCAAGATTTCCTTCTCCACTCTCACAAAAGAAAAATGACCTGGAGAGAAGACTTGCTGAATTTTCAGAGAACCCTAGTTCTGTTTACAAGCATCTATAACTCCAATTCCAGAGGTTCTGATAGACTTCCATGGGCACCAGGGACACATGTGGTACCCATAGATGCATAAAGAGAAAACACTCAAAGATCAGTCCATCAAACAAATAAAACAAAGCAAGAACAACGAACTCTGCCCAGGTAAGAGGGAATCTCAAAGTAGTTCTGATTTGTGTTTCCCTGGTGGCTAATGAAACCCTTTGTAGCATTAGCTCATTTCGTGATTGGTTTATTTGTTTGTTCTTTAATTATTCAATTCTTCATATATAGGTGATATTCCTAACTGAAGCATAGCTAGCAAAGCTCTTCTCTCATACCAAGTCTTCTGTTCCAGTTTCCTTTGCTGTGTAAAAGCATTTTAGTTTCATGCACTCCTATGTTTTAATTCTTGAGGCTGCTTCCTGGGCTCTTGGAGTCCTGTTCAGAAACTTTCTGCTCAGACTTATATCTACATGTTGATTCCTTTCCTTCCCTCTAATAGTTTTAGTCCTTCAGGTCTTTGATACTGCTTGGATTGACTTTTGTACTAGGTAAGAAATATGCATCTCATCTCAACCTCCTGGGTTTAAATAGCCAGCTGTACCAATGCTATTTGTTGGCTATGCTTTCTCTGTTTTTCTGTGTAAGGTTTTCATGCCTTTGCCAAAACTTAGGTGGCCATAACTGTGTGGGTTTGTTCCTGGGGCTTTATTATGTTCTGTTGGTCTGAATACCTGTCTTTGTTCCAAAACTGTGTGGTCTTGGTCACTATGGCCTTGCTAGTACAATTTGAAGTCCAGTTTCCAGTGGTGTTCTCTCTACTAAGGATTGCTTTGACTACTAGTGGCCTTTTATGTTTTCCACCTGGATTTCACCATTGATTTTTCTAGTTCTGCAAAGGATATCAACAGTTTTTTAGTGTGTATTACAGGGTGGCTATGTGAAAAGTGCAGATTATTGTCTTTACGCAGATGAAGACAGGCACAAGATAAGGCAATGCCTGTGATTGGGCAGTGAAAAAGCAAGGCGGGGACAGAGTCTTTGCAAGGTGGGAGAGAGGAGAAAGAGAAGAACCAAGATGGAGACAGAGAGGGTCAGCCCAGATCTGTGTGACCTTAAACGGCCATAGTTAGTTATGAATATTTCTTAGGGATGGACTTCTATAGAACAATTTGTCTTGTCTAGGTGGGCAGTTTATATCATTATCAATTGGTTGCAGGTTTATTATGTAGATTTTTTGGATTGAGAATTATATTATATTATTATAATTATAAATCTGATTGCTAAATTACAGCTTATTGAGTTTTGATTTTAATGGGTAACTGGTAGTTGTGACTATAACCACAGAGGACGGATACTGAAAATGTAAGCAGAGTCCACAGCAAAAGAATTGTAAGAGGGCAACTGCTGCCGGGCTCAGAGAGTAGCCGGCTACAGCATGGGATGGAGATTGGGAGTATAGTGGGTAAGACACTTTGCTGTTTGAGATGAAAATAACCGCAGATGCCATGTGGCCCACTGGTGCAGGCAATAGCAAAGGATGGTAGGATTATTTCTTATATTAATATATATGGCAACAGAAAAGAAAATAAACAAACAACAACAAAAAAAAAACGAATGCTAGCAAGGATTTGGAGTAAACAGAAGTTTTATTTGCTGCTGGTGGGTGTGTCAACCAGCACAACCATTATGGAAATCAGCATGGAGGTTCTCAAAAGAAAATATTATGAATGTATGGCCCAGCTATACCACTTCTGGACATGTACTCAATAAACACTGCATACTGTCACATATTTGAATACCCAATGCCTCTTGACATTTTCTCTGCTTCCACTGGGAACAATTTCCCTACTGGAGCTATGGAATACAGGGGATGGGTTTACACTGCAGCTCAGCTACTGTCAGAAGGGAGCAGTATCCCCTAGTGACAGTGACAAATGTGAACGTCAGAGCCAACCGTGCTCAGGTCCACGGAGATGAAGGGACCTAGGCTTTTAGAAGCTCACTTTTAATCCCTGGTTTTCAATGCCTGGTGCTATGTGGGCTGGATCGCATCTTTCCTTTCCTGTTAAACCGTGGGTAAAGGGAACAAGCCTGACATTGAAGGAGAGAAAGGACAGAAGATTAAGACTCTGAAAGATTAAGAAATCTGGTGAAGACAAGTAACCCTGAAGCAGTTCAGTTTCTCATGTATAAATTGGGGTGGTAATAGGTATATCATAGACTGCATGCAGAAGTCCGGGTAGGATGCTGGGGACAAGAGGCAATCAATAAATTGAAATTGTAGCTACTCTTCCTAGTTCTATTTTAACAATAAATTCTTCGAAGTCATAGTCTTGCCCCATTTGTTATGACCCTCCGTTTATTTACCCCAGGAAATACTGACTATATAAATGAAAAACAAGTAATCTGCTTGCTAAGAACTACCCAGTGCATGTGTAAGCAGGTGGGTACCGGTGTTGCCTTTGTTAGTGTGGAGGCCAGGCTCACCTGTTCATTGTCCGTGGCTGAAGAGGATGATTTGAAAGGAAAACAGTAACAAAGCAGGCAGGCCAATCATTCTGCTGGTGGGTGGATGTGGCTTCTCACTCTCTCATCTTCCCTGGGCCTTGGAATCCACATTCTCAGGTAAGTGGCCCTTGATGGATTTTTGGGTGTGTAGCCAGAAAATAAGCTCTGAAAACCTTTCTTAATCACTTCAATTTGCATTTATCTTGTATTCAGGGCCCATATCGACTATAGATTAGGTTTTAGAAGATTACAGAAAAGCCATAACCAAACCCTGGGCTTTCCTCCTGCTGGCCTGCTCTACGCAGAAGTCACAGTCCACTGAACAATGCTCTGAGGCAAAGCAGCAGGTATAGGGGGTTGCCATACTGAAAGTATTCTTAGAATCTCACATAGCAATGCCCCTGGCATCCCTCCCATGGATTCAAAAGCAGAGCCATTTACAAAGGTGAATCATGGTTGGTTGGTAGAAAGCGTGGAGGTGAAACTCTGCCCAGAGGAAGCAGATTGAAAAGCAAAGCTATCTTGTTACCATGCACTTCCCTCTCCTGGACCCCAGGGAAGACATCTATCCAGCTAAATGACCTTGACCTTGAGACTCACTGTGCATCTTCATTACAAGAGCTAATTGTTGTGGAATCTCTCTGCCTTATCACTATAGTCAGTACACTGTTTCCTACAGTTCTCTCTCTAGGGGGGATGGTTTCATTATTTGTTAAATTAGATTACTTAATTTGAGATCATTAAAATACTACATTTAAGAACTAAGAACACTATGGAGTCTGGGATACAAAACAAAGCTAAGTCGTTTCCACTGGGGATTCCTGAGTATTGTGGTGTAGCTCACTGTCTTTTCAGATATGCAGGCAATCAATAAGTTAAAGTTGCAATTATTTTTTTTCACTTAAACCAGACCTTACAAAAGGTCTGCTTCTTAGAGAAGAGCCTGGGGCCTGCCAATGTGATAGTAGTCAAGAACCAGGAGACCAGGCCAATTTGTAGGGGTGTCAAAGCAGAGAACATAAAGATGTATCTAATTACCAGTCTTCAGAGTCCAATTTGGATTTATAGAAGAAGCTATACTGACACTCCCGACAGTTCACAGTGATTATGATATTCATAGTCTAGCTGAATTGGTTCTAGAAACAAAGAGTTGGTGAGTTTAAAACAAACAAACAAACAACAAAAACTAGGAATTTCAACTTTTCTAAAGATACTGAAAGCAAAGTGTCTGCCTCTTTGACATCACGACAAAAGTACCAAAAGTCACAAACTCTGTTTTTGATGGATAAGAATTTGTTTTCCTTTGTGCCATGCCCAGGCAATCAAATCAATCCTTGACCGGATGGCAATCTGAGCCGCCCTCTTCTGAAAGGGTATGGAAGGGTTTGGAGAAAATCACAGAATGCTTTCCCACTGAGGAAGACAGAGTGTATTGAGTGACAGTTCTTTCCGTGTGTTTTTCTCAGTCCTTCTGAGAGAGCCATCAGGGGCCTCTCAATGCTTGCCTCTGATACACTTGCTAAGGCCATCCTATGTAAAGCATAAATGACCTCAAAGCTTCTTTTGTCCTTCCTCCATCAGCATCAGCATCATTTTGCTCTATTTGTAGCTAGGGAAAAGTCACTTCCAAGGATGGCCAAAGCCAGCACACATCGTGGCTCAGTGTGCTGGGAAAGCACTAATCAGTTCAGCCTCAGGTTGAGGATTGTGAACTAATTTATACAGAACGACTTTTTTTTTTGTGTCCCTAAAGAGTTTTTCTAATTAATCGGGGAAAGAGGTACATACAGTGATACAAATTGATGTTGTAGAAAATTTTGGGATCATCTTGATTCTCGTGTCAGGAAAGATGGGCAGAGGCACAGTAACTAGGTCAAAAAATGAGGTCTTTCTCTTTTTTCCATCTCAGCCCTATCACAGGGACTTGCTCATGTTGCCTGAAGCAAGTTGACTCTGGCTTGAGGATCTGCTACACCATTGTTCTTGGTATTTACATTTTCTGTGGTTTCTATTCCTGTACTGAGGTATAATGTTGCATAAGGTGGGATTTTAAGTGTTTAATTTCCAAAAAGTTAGTTGAAAACTAAGCCTCTTTCTTCTAGAAACTAGAAAGCAATTATTTTGTCACCTTGCCTGTCTGATTTAGGCAGCAGGGAAAGTAGTAACAAGCCTCAAGTCTCCAGAGACAAAGAGAAACTGAACCCAGGCAATTAGCCTGGGTCTGTAGCGATGCAATGGCTAATTTCTAATTCCAAAGAGTGAGGGCAAAGATAGAGACATATCCAGTGCTCTCTGAGTTTTGGTAGAATTTGACAAAGAGTGAGAAGCCTAAGAAAGGAATCCCCTCTCAATTGGAAATGTAAGGTCATTTATACCAAGAAATAAACTTTAATCAGGAATTGTTAAGTAGCAGGGTGATCTTTGGGAAGTATTTGATTTTTCTGGGTCTCTGTTCAGCAAGAAAAAAAAAACAGACTCTGAATGTTGTAATTGCCACTATCACTATTGTCCCTTCAAGTCCTGAAATTACTTGGGGGCATTTGAAACTCTGTCAGCTCAGATGACTTGGTCTGTAATAATGAGGCTTTGAGACCAGTTGATGCTTTCATAAAATTTGAGGAGCTGGGTGAGAATTTATGATCATAAATCCCTTAAATCTGAATGTTCCCACTTTACTAAGTTTCATTTTTAGCTTGTTATGGTCTTCTTTGTTCCCAAGCATTATCTGACTTGGAAGCAGCAGACTCAGTACCTACCTTTTGATTTTAGAATGGACGTTTTGTGATTTGCTAGCTCTGTGGTTACTGTGAAGGAATAGAGTCCAGAGCTGACCATCAATGCCAAGCTTTGGCATTAACATGAGATTTATTTTTCTTTATAGTTTCATAACCATTTTTTTCTTTATAATGGCATTATGCAGACACAGGAAGAAAGACCTTGGAGGTTAATGACACTTTTCTAAAATTACAATTGAACAATCCCTCTTTGTCCTTGGATGATTGCAAAATACTAAAGGTGTAGTGAGCAAAGCAAGTACCTGGAGATCAGTGTACTTTGGTGACTGTTGAGAAAAGGTGGTATGATGGCTTGTATATGTTTGGCCCAGAGAATGGCACTATTAGGAGGAGTGGCCTTGTTGGATTAGGCTTGTCTCCATGGGTATGGACTTTTAGACCCTCTTTCTAGATGCCTAGAAGCCATCTTCTCCTAGTGGCCTGCAGATGAAAATGCAGAACTCTTGGGCCCTCCTGCACCATACTTGCCTAGATACTGACATGTTCCTTCCTTGATAACAATGGACAGAATCTCAGAATCTGTAAGCCTCTCCCAATTAAATGCTGTCCTTATAATCCTTACCTTGGTCACGGTGTCTGTTCACAGCAGAAAAACCCTAATCAAGACAGGTGGGGTTTGGGTAGTTATATATGAAGAACCCCAGTCACCCTTGAAAAGTAAACAGAACCTCCCATGTTTGAGTTAAGTCATAAATAGCATCATGGAAATCTCAATACCACAATGGTTGAAAAGAAGAGAAGCATAAACAGGACTGTGGTTCTAGGCCAGTGGTTCTTGACCTTTCTAGTGCTAAACCCTTTAATACAGCTCCTCATGTTGTATAAACCCACAACCATAAAGTTATTTTTGCTGTTGCTTTGTACCTGTAATTTTCCTAAAATATCTGATATGTGGGATATCTGATAAGCAATCCCCATGAAAGGGTCCTTTGACCCTGAAAGAGGTCACATCCCACAGGTTGAGAACCAATGCTCCAGACTGACCTCTGCTAACTGAATTATCCCAGATGAGTAATTAAAACCTTCTAGGCTTCAGTTTTCCCATATGTATGAAATATATGTGTAAGATACCAAGCAAAAAATTTACTATGAAAACTACAGTCAGTTCTGCTACAATGCTGTTTCCATGTGTGAAGCATGCAGGTGTAACCAAATGGTGGCTGTGTCATTCAGAAGTCAGGGTAGCTTTTAGACTTCCTATCTATCCATATGGTACTTTGTACTGAGTGAGCACAGCACCTGCAAAGCTACTTCAGCAAGTGTCCAAGTGTTTGTCCATCTATCAGCTTCTTCCCTCTCTTGGCTTCTGTTCTTGCATGACTCGGGTCCTGGTACCCTGGAGGTGATGAGGGAATGAAGACAAAGTACACACATGTATGCAGTGACGGAAAATCTGACGTCCGATGGTCTGAGGTTGCAGTTGAAGAAACCACAGAACCCTGGACACTCAGTGGGTTTATTACATACAGTTGAGGAGAAAGCTGAAGTCATTGCAAACAGATGAGTAAGTACGGGCTTATTGCATACATATAGACAAGGAGGCTTGGCTATTACATACAAGCTTTTAACAAGGATGCAAATTTAGCTAATCTTGGTTGGAACAGTCTCTAGAGAGGAACAGTCTTCAACCTGTAAACATGCAGGGGAGACAGCTAAGGAGGAAATTTCCTGCACAAACTGTCATCATTCAAAACCGGAGCAGAGGAAAACATTACCATCCCTCTTAAGCCTCAGCCAGGAAAGACTCTGCTCTTCCCATGTAACTGAAGCATTGGTTCTTGACATGGCCTTACCCATGTAAAACAAGCTGTGTTCACTCAAAACTTTGCTCACTCCCTACAGCTCAGTTTGGCCATGTATGCGCTTTGGGAGTGTTACTGCATAACTTTCTTTTATCGCAGCAGCCACACCCCTTCTTTAGCTCCATTTCATCAAACCCCTTAAACCTTACTGTAAAAATTATATCGATGTTATTGTAAGGTGTGTTTTAAATTGGGGTTGCTATTACAGTCGTTACAAATTAAACTACTATCCGGGTTCCTCCCAAAATCCAAATCTCCCATCCTGTTGATATTTTTAGTTCACAGTTTTACTGAATGGGTATTTATTCCTCTAAACCACCCGCAGCAGAACAAGCACCTATAATCCAGGCATCCTGCGTGAACTACCGGGGAAACTGCTCCCATGAAATTTTTAACACTCACACTTCGTCTCTTCCTTTAAAATCTTGATCTTCCCTCAAGATATTGTTATTTCTCTTCAAAAGGCAGCTTGAGGAAACAAAGAAACTTTTGGCTCTGTGGGGTTTCTGGGGTGTTTTCTGACCCTGTGTCAAAGGTACATTCACAAAGCAAGGCGTTGAATATTGGCGCAACAAGCCCTGGATATTCTTCACGGCTTCATATTCAGAAATTATTTTAAAATATCAAATCAAACCCAAGGGTTATAGCTCAAGTGTTTACCTCAGTTGTCTGTACCTCCCCAGCATTTCCCAACACGCAGAGACCACGGACACCCATAATTCTAAGGCCACATGAATGGTTTCATTGACATTGGCTTCTCAGCAGCTCGGACTTAATTTTTCTTTTCTGTTTGAAACAACCCTCCAGTTTACCAAGCCAAGGTTCAGAAATCATGGAAAACACCAAAATCTCATACCATGGAGATCAAATTAGAATCAAAAGAGAAGACTGGTTGGTAATTACTTCACTTAAGTGAAAAGATTCTGCCTTCTGAACATTGCCATGTTTTTGATGATATTTGGACAGTGTTATTTCCCCTTCATTTCTTTGCCCCATGGAGGCAGGAGGAATTTGACTTGAACAAACTAGCCCTCCAAGACAGAATTACAGAACATCCATGCTTCTTATAAAGAACACAAGATAATATCTTTAAAACTGTCCTTAAGACAGTATTTTTTAAACAGCAAAGGAAATTTAACCCAATTTCATTTCTTCTGTTATGGGTTAAAGTATATGTACTTACCTTTTATTTTCTATATCTATATTCACTAGAATGCTTGTTGTCATCCAAATAGAATGAAAACCAAAGAGAGATGCTGATGCGTAACTCAGTGGTACGATACTGGCCTAGCATTCAACACATACACACACACATACACACTCACATACATATACACACACACACACACACACACACACACACACACACACACACACACACGCAGACACTCACAGATATTAAAGACACAAGAAATCCTCACTCCTAATTCAAGCATCTTAATTCTATGAAAGTCTAATTTTTGTGAACAGTTTTCCACAGTGTTAGGGACTAGGCCCTGAATTTTCAATGTGACTATTTTTACCCCTCTTTCTTTCTTCTCTATAAATAGTGCTATTCACCTTGTCAACTAATTTTCTTACTAAGTGGCCCTAATTTTTATGCAACAAAGGCATGACAATGACCCTGAAGATTATGTCTGCCCACTGTATTCTTAGACCCAGAATGACCATAGAATTATCTGTGACATGGAGACCAGAGCAGAAATTAATAGAGTCACTGCAAACATTCCCACATTGACTCAGTACATGCCTGCCCAGACCTTTTATGTGCTTGACACCAAAGAAATAATAGTGAACAGAAAATAGCTAGTCCTTTTCTCATGGGGGTTACTGTTGAGTGGGAAGACGCAAGAAAGTAAAGGTCTCGCATGCATAGGGACAGAAACTACGTCAACCTTGAGAAATCAAAGGCCACACAATGACAGAGTAGTGAGGAATTGCTCTCCTGAAAAATGCAAGGAGCTGGGATTCCAGGCTATGACCAGGAACTAGCCGGGCCAAGGGTCAAGGAGAGGGGACAGCTGTATAAAGTTCTCACAGCACTTCAGTACGAAGCAGAGGGTGCAGTTAGCCCTAGTTAGAGTTGTGATCATAAGCCCCAAAACTATATTTCTACTTCTTCCAACTAGAATTCCCCAACCTCCCGAACAGTGTGGGGAGTGGACTGCTCAGACACACAAGCCTATAAAGAGCATTTCCGATCCAAACCACAACAGCATTTTCAGATTTTACAAGCAGAAGCCGATTTCCCACTTGTCTGCAGGAGTCCTCACCAGTCATTGGCAGCTGTCTCTCCTGCTTGCCATCCTCCCTCAGCAGTTCCTTGCTCACTCCTCGATCAAATGAAAAACATTCAAGGATGACTCCTGGGATGGAGTGCTGCCTGTCTGAGGAAACAAAAATTATGAAAGAGAACTTTAAGTGGGTGGCACAGAAATTGTTTAAATCATTGGTAGTGGGGTGCAAGCTGGAGAGGAACTCACTTGCATCTTCTTATGGAACGGATGCTTTTAAAAATCAAGGAATTGGTTGAAGAGGGCCTAGGCTACCCCTGTTGGGGGCCAAAAGGTTAATAAAATATGTGATATCTAAGTCTATCTTTTGATTCCATTTTAAGAGCTGAACTCCATTACCTGCTTGCAGTTTTGGGGCTCATTCAATCTTTCTGATACTTTCTCTGAACTTGGAACCCCCCCCCTCTGTGTCACAGTTCAAGGGTGACATTTCACCCATCACAGTCAATTCAATGCTGATATGAGTAGTTAGCCAAAATAGGTTCCCCATAGATGGTCCCAGTCAGTTACCCAACTAGCCTCATTTCCCCTCCCTAGACACAGAAGTGGAATCTCAGAAATGAAAGTAGCTTGCTCAGGAATGGCAAAGAATGGAGCAAGAGCAGAATCCCCTCTCCTCACCAGCAGATTCTACTGTCCTGTCTTCCTAAAAGGAAACCTTTTGAACAAACAGAATCACAACAGGACATTATTAGATTCGCACACATTTTTGCTATGTTACTCTTGCAGTCTCAGTAACTTTCCTCTTGGATATAAAAGACCATTGTTAACATTTCTGTCAGCAGGAGTCTCAGCCTGTGGTACAAAGCATGCCTGAGGTTCTCTGTTAGGCTGGGCTGGAGCTCTGACAGAGAAATCACAGCTATCTACCATGTCTACAGTGGTCTTTTGGGTCAATTCGATGTTAGGATTTAGTTAAGCTTTCTTAACTAAAATTTAAACCGTTGTAGGACTCAATCAATAATCTTGGCAGCCAGTTGTGTTGGTGCACAGAACTTGAGAACTAAAACTTGAACTATAGCCAGTGCCAGACCAGTCCCAATAGCACAGTAAGACAGCCTCTCAAACACTAACCAACTGAAAATTAAATTATCTCACGGAGCCGACTTGAAGGAGTAAAGGCTATTTTATCTCATGGAAATACACAGAACACAGGACACAGAACACAACCTGGATATACTAAAGAGGAGAGACTAGGATCAAAGGAGGATGCTTAAGGTACTTACACAGTTTAGTCGGATACAAGGATACAGGGCAAAGACAGCTTTAACTACATCCACTAGCCACTTCTCTAAGATTTAATCAAATTGCTTTGCCTGTGCCTGCTAGTTGGTAGAAATCCCTTTAGAGCAAATGGTGGGAATGGCCTGCATGATTAACCACTGAGCACTAGGAGTCCATTTGAGGACAAATGTAAACAGGATGAAATGTGAAGCCACAAGGGACTCCATCTGCCAACATTGTGTTCTCTAAGCATCAGGAGACCTTCACTGGGGCCCAAGACAGTCAAGGTTCTGCTCAGTTCCCACCTGGCTACCACTCAGGACCTACCCCACCCAATACTCCATCAAGCTACACATTTTTCTTACATTTTCTATGGTTAATTTTCATTTTTTCAAAGCCTCAATAGCATTCTTTAAAAGCAGTTTGTAGGCAGAGAGAGTGCAAAGTGGTATGGGGTCTCTCCCTCACACAAAGAGACAGTGAAGCAAGAAGATGCGGGAACATGATGAAGTCGAAGAGAGAAGCAGCTTCGGGGAGGGAGCCTGCATAATTAGCAAGTCCATTTCTTGCCCCTTGTCCATGGCGGCCATTTCCATTTGTCCAGGTGTTCTAGCCTGGTCCAAAGGTAGAAATATCCTGGGTTCTATCAGTACTTCTACCCTCACAGAAGGCCAAAAATACAAAAGTATTTATGGACATTGATGATATTCTGGCTTCTTGACTTTAACTTTCTTATCCTGTAAGAACAGCAGCTGAAGCAGCCTGGAACCTGTGGGTGATTAGACTCTTGAAGTGGATTCATTAACTCCTGAAGACGCGCCAGCAGCTCCAGCCCAGACACAGAGACAAGGAGGCACATGAAGACCTCAGGGGTTTGACAACTGTCATGCTCAGTTCACCCCTCACACCTTAGAGCAGGGTCATTGTGACAACACTTCCTTGGGGACCGTTGCTACTCTAAAGGATTTCGTCTTACTTCATCTCATAAATTCTCAACTATAGTAAGATTCCTTTTGGAAACTCATTCTCCCCTCAACCCCCATTATTTGGGAGCTCAAGAGACAGATGACCCAGAAGCTACTGGCTACAGTGGCTTTGGTGACTGTTGATTGTTTGGGTCCTAGAACCCTGAAGTATATATACTTCCTGAGGCAAGAAAGCCTCCTTTGTACTCAAGAACACTTCCTGCTCCTCTGACCTCCAGTTGGCAAAGAGGGATTGGCATAACCATAAAGAGGAGCGAGCTGCTAGAGCCTCATCTGTGGGAAATTTTTTGCACATACTTTGATGTATAAGAATATACCCACAACTTTTGCAGCCCCAGCATCAATCAGATGCAGTTGGCAAGAGAACTTGGCCAACACCACGGGTAACAGAGTCGAATGAGACAGGAGACACCCTACACACTCTCCTCCTCCAGAGGGCCACTCTTTTTCCTGTGTAAATTAAATATTCCCTTTTAATGATTGGCAAGTCACACAGGGCTCACTGTGACACAGTAGGAATACAGATTCCTAGAGATCTTGTCATTCATAGGCATGGCACAGGACCATAGGACCTTAGAGAGGAAGGTGGCCTTAGAAGGTGCTCATGTATCGTGGTCCTCTTGTCCTTGCATCTTTAGCATCTGTACTAAGAAGAGTGCAAGGTACCTGCAGCTCCATGGAGTGCTTTTTCATTCAAGACTTTGCATTTTTAAAAGAGTCTGTGACTATTTGGAATAAAATAACTTAGATGATTTTTTTTACTGGTGTTTTGTACTCTGAAATGCCATTTCGAATAAGTTTTCATGGAATGTTGCTGTGTTGGTCTGGGAGCCATAGGATGTCTGCCATGGGTAGTTTAATCATAGCCATTGATTCCTATAGACCCAGAGAAGATCAATTAATCTGAGTACAGTAGTGCTTGCTGGTAGCTGGTACTTACTAACCAGTGCTGAGTTGGTGAACCAATGCATGGAAGCATAACGTTGATGCAGAGTGAGGATGCGGAAGAGCCTTTGTTCTGATTTTACACTTTGCCATTTCAAGAAGCATCAAGAGCAGAGCTTGCTGCCCTCTGCTTCGGAGGTCAAGTAGGGTTCGTAGAGAGAGAATCATCTGGCAGATGTCCCTATGACAATGGAATAATTCAGAGAAGAGAAAGCAGAAGCAGCATCGGGAAGACTTGTGAGGCAATGAGCCATCCTGCCAGGGACAACGACATTCTCAAAAGAGACACTTGTACCCCTTCTTTTGGATATTCTACTATTGGGAATAAAATGGAACCCAAGAAAGTGGGTGTCACCAGAAATTGAAATAGACAAAGGGACAGGTTGAAGCCTAATGTCAGCCAGAAGGACTTGTTCTCCAGGAGGAGATTTCAGTGTATGACTTGTCAGAACACCAAGAAGGACAGACTGGAGGAGACACAATGGGAGTGGGGGCAGTCAGTGAAGGGCAGGACCACACTCAGGCCAGGACTGCTTAGATATGCCAGCCTCTTGCCCTCTATTAAAACTAAACATTAAAGAAAGACCTCAAAGTTGAACTTGAGGGGACTACTTTACTTGGGCCACACTGTTTAGCCTCCCTTATCTCATTTTCAGGATCACATACTTGTCTTTTTAATGGGTGACTTGAGGACAGGTAGTCAGTCTAGCTTGCTAAAACTGGAAGGACCAGATTTGCCCCCAAATCTCTTGGTTTACCCACAAATCCTTTCTGTGATAGTCAATCTTCCTGGCTTCTGGATCCAGCTCTCTACTTCCTCATGACTGCTTCTCCCCCAACCCTGGCACTTTCCCATTTGTGTGATCTTAATGTCCCTTTACAAAAGAGCCCTTGGGACTACACTATGCTAAATCGCCATACAACCCTGACTCCCTGGATTCTGGTATCTGTTGCAAACAGGCTTACATACATGAGCAAGACTCATGTCAACCATGTCCTACAGCATCTTCATAACCATGTCAGAGCAGCCCTAAAGCCCAGGATCTGTGTTGGCCCATCTGTAGGAGCAGCCAGAGGGCTAGAAGATTTACACCAAGGAGAGATCCACTCATTGATGAACAACAGGACCCATAGGCATTACATCCAACAGCTTGTCCATAAGAGGACTCCATCCTCAAAGGGCCTGCCATGGCTTAAGCCTGATTGCCACAATGGTAAACAGTATCACAAAGACATTTGCCACTTGTTACTGCTGCTCTTGTTGCCTTGTCCAACTTACCTATGTCTTTTGACATTTTATACATTATCATAGTGGGGTAGAGAGTGGCTAAAGAACCCACCTGTTGTTCCCTATCATGGAATACATACAACTTTGCCTTAAGTGCATGTGGTCCTGGGGAAGACTAAGGGAAAGAAGGTCTATCTATGTAGTCATAAGGAAGCCCCCATCACTGTGGCCAGTTGAGAGGATCACCCACATAAATAGCCCCTCCCCTATGCTCTACAGGGAAGCCTAATAAACTCATTGGTTCCTCAAAGGGAACTTTGTTAACACCGTGCCTTGGTTTGTCCTAGGGACCTTAGGAAAAGGAATGGATAACACTTGTATATCTCCTGGGGAAGGAATTTTAGCAACAGGGTAATAATAAAAGGTAGGCATCTCTGCCTTAGTTTGTATCTGTTTCTTCTACTCACCTTACTGTCTCTACCGTGTCCTGATCCAGACCTCCAAAAGGCATCTAAAGCAGCAGTCCCCTCTGGTTCCTGAGAGAGGGACTGACCAAAAACATCTTCATGACAAAGTATGGAAAACAACTCCAAGTGACATCCACCCCATCCCCCAAGGCCACTAACACACACATACTCTGCCTTAGCCTGGTTCCATGGGATTACCTCCTCAATAAACTAAACCAGTCCAGACTCTGGTCTCAGGAGCCTAAGGATGTAGCTCTCAGGGGAAACATTCATAAGCAGATACAGAGGTATGTGCTTTGCATTCTTGTCTGAGGTACTAGGTGGTATTTTAAAAAGAAGGGTCCTTAGCCACAGTTTGCAAGTAGCAGAACAGCCAGTGCGAAGGTATCTGCAGCAGTGGAGATGAGGGCTTCTTACGATTGGAGTGATAAATTTACTTACTTACTTAAAAGCCTCTTGGTTTTGTGACCTTCATCTTACATTTTCAGATGAGAGGTACCACAGGGGCTGCTATAAATGTCCTACACAATTCTATCTCAATGCTATCAAAAAATGGGTCACACAGTATTAGAAAGCAATCTATAAAAATACTTGTAAAAGGGTTGCCCTGGGAGACACAATAAAATTTCAGGGACCGAAAGCCAAGTGTTTCCTCAGCTGGGGGTTGGGTGTGGGAAACAGGAATGATGGCTCTCACGGTGTCTTCTATGAGCCACTCCAAGGTGATCCAAACCAGAAACCTGGTTTTATAAATTCTATCTGAGCTTTTCCATAAAAATACAGGCATTTAACAGCAGGCAAATTCCACAAATCCTTCAAGAGGACGATAGCTGATACTTGTAGCAGAGGGAAATGAACAGTCACCAGGATGAATAGTTCATCTTCCGCTCCCCAGGTGTCAGGGCTTCAGCATAGACAAGCCAGGCTGTACTGGGGCTGCTTTCAGTTGCAAGGCAGGAAGCTGACAGAAAGGACTTGAAATTCCAACCACCATGCAATATATTTGAAGACAGCTGGATGCCTTGATAGGCATTAAGGGGGGCTAAAAGGCACTCTGACTCTAAGCTCAGGCAGATCACTGAGGATGCTGACTGGGGACCACTTCCTGCAGCCTTTCAGCCTGTATTCTGATGTGAATAGATAGGCCTACTGGCAGCCTGTAATAATCTCAGTTCTTTCCTCTCCCACACAAAGATGACAGATTACAAGGCTGCAGATGAAGTAACAGTTGATGAAAGTAGGGTTGGGCAGTGTCTTAGGGTTGCTGGTTACCATTGCTGTGATGAAACATCAAAGCAACTTGGGAAGAAAAGGTTTATTCAAATTTATGCTTCCACTTCACGGTTCATCATCAAAGGAAATTAGGACAGGAACTGAAACAGAGAAGGAGCCTACAGACAGAAGCTGATACAGAGGCCATGGAGGGGTGCTGCTTACTGGCTTGCTCTCCACAGCTCATCCTGCCTTTTTATAGAACCCAGAACCACCAGTCTAGAGGTGGCACCACTCAATGCAATGGGCCCTCCTCCATCAATCACTAATCAGGAAAATGCCCTACAGACTTGCTTACAGCCTGATCTTAACACAGTCATTTTCTTAATTAAGATTCCCTCCTCTTAGATGGTATTAGTTTGGGTCAAGTTGACATAAAACTATCCAGTACAATTGACCCCTTGTCAAGTTGGCATACAAACACATGGGTGTTAATCAGCAACCTTTCTTTTCTTATACATCCCCAAGTTCTCACATTATAAACATAAATGTCTTAGGGTTTTACTGCTATGAGCAGACACCATGACCAAAACAACTGTTTAAAAGGACAGCATTTAATTGGGGCTGACTTACAAGTTCAGTTCAGTCCACTATTATCAAGGTGGGAGTATGGCAGCATCTAGGCATGGTGCAGGAGGAGCTGAGAGGTCTACATCTTCATCTGTAGGTCACTAGGAGAAGACTAGCTTCCAGGGAACTAGAAAGAGGGTCTAAAAGCCCACACCCACAGTGACACACCTAATCCAACAAGGCCACACCTCATAATAGTGCCATTCTCTGGGCAGAGCATATACAAACCATCACAGTAAATAACTTTAAAAGTCCCACATCTTTCACAAATTCAAACAAATTAAAAGTTCAGTCCCAGGTTGGATGGTGGTGGTGCATCTCAGCACTTGTGAGGCAGAGGCAGGTGGATCTCTGTGAGTTTGAGGACAGCCTACACAATGACATCCTGTCCTCAAACAAATAAACAAACACAAGCAAAAGGTTGTCTTTTTAAAATATCTAGTCCCTTTAAAAATCCAAAATCTCCCCTTTAAAGTTCAATAACTCTCAACTGTAAAACTCAAGATTAAGTTAAGGGAGAAAACCAGGGCACAGTCATAACCAGTTCCAAGCAAAACCAAACTCCCAACTGTGTAAATGACTGATATCTGTGAGCCACTCATGATCTGGGATCCCCGAAGGACTTGGGTCTGCCCTCTGCAGCAATCCAGCTTATCTTCTAGGATCTGGATGACTCCTGCATGCCACTGTTCTTGGTGGCTATCCTATGGCAATGGCATCTCCAAAATGCTGGGCTATTGTACTGCATCTAGGCTGCACTTTCACCAATAGGCTCTCCTAGGCTCTTTTCTTGGTGCTAAGCCTCAACTTCTCCACATGACCCCTTCAGTCCTGGGCTTTCAACTGCTACTGAGGCTGTACCTTCACCAATGGCCTCCCTGGCCTATCACAGTGTCAGGCCTTGGCTGTTCTTCATGCTTTCCAGACATGTACCACCTGGATGACTCCTACTCTTACACTGCCACGTTTGGCTGCTAGTGTGAGGTACAGCCTTATTCATCTCTGCAACACAGATTACGTGTGCTGACTGTCAGGAAAAACTTCTCAGATTTCACCCCAGTGATGCTGGTCTTAATCAGCACTAATTTTTCATCTCCAGCTATCCGGCATCAACTGTCCTAGTAAAAACAAAGGTTTTACATTAGTGATTCCCAGTTGATTCTTCAGATGACCTTAGATTCTGCATCTAACTGGCCCTGGTTAGACTCTTCTCCCTGATCTTCCAAAGCCAGGGCTCCCCCATCTGCTCCCAAACTCCAACAGACTGTTCCACTGAGGTCTCAGCACTCAACGGCTCTCCTAGCCCGAAGTTCCAAAGCCTTTCCATGATCTTGCCCAAAACATGGTCAGGTCTGTCTGTCACAGGCAGTCTTGACAGCTAATCAGTTCACTGTTCTCAAAACATCTGTTTCAACTGCTGTTCCTTCCCAGAGAGCTGTCTTGCATAGTTCACTTCTTCCAGGGAATGCCTACTGATTCTAACATCAATCATCTAAAGTAAGAAGGTCACAAGACAGATACCCAAGGACTCCACAAGAACATGGGAACTGAGTGACAAAGGCCTCATTAATGACTTGAGGCCAGAATTTAGAACTTTGCCTCAATTAGTGGCTTGGGACTTGGCTTTTAGCTCTCTCCCCTGAGCCGTTTGTCCCAACCGGAGCAAATGAGTATGTATCTGGACAGTTGCCCAGGTTTTCATCTGTCACTCAAAACTGACAGTTGCTTCATACTGTGTTCTGTCAAACCCTGCATCACCGAGTACCAGCTCTGAGATTTACATGAATCCAGGATCTTCCATATATGAAGTATTTGAACTTTATGAAGTTATTCATGTTGAAGCTGAGGCTATGTCAAACTCAAAAGCTTCTGTATGACAAAGGAAGGAATCACCAAAATTAAAAGGAAGTTATGGATTAGGGGAAAATGCCCTATGTCTGATAAGGATTACATTCAAGCTGTATAAGAAACACGATTCAATGGCAAAAAAAAAAAAATGTTGTTGTTTTAAAATAAGCAAAACCTGAATAGACATTTTTGAAAATATGGCCAGTAGATACTTGCAAGGTTATTCAACATCACCAAGCACCTGAAAATGAAATTTTAAAGTCTTAATGAGACATTATCTCAGCCTGTTAAGATGACTGCTTTCGGAAGGTAGGCAATGACAGGTACTGTGTAGGCCTACAATCTCAGTAGTTGAGGGGTAGAAGCAGAGGGCTCAAATGTTTAAGGCCATCAGGGATTACATGGCTAATTTGAGGTCAATTTGGGCTATGTGAGACCCTGTCTCAAGTGATCAAAGTAAATAAAATAAAAGTGACAAGAAGGATTATCAAGGGTATGAAGAAAAGGAATTCATGCACAGAGCTGGTGGGAACATGAGCTGGTGTAGCCACCATAGGCTTTTGAATAATTGGTTTCCAATGATGGAAATGTGTGGAAAGAACTAGGGGGTGTGGCCTTGTTGGAGGAGGTGTGCCACTGGGGGATGGGCTTAGAGGTTTCAAAAATCTACATCATCCCTGGTTTTTTCTCTCTATCTGGCCATTATGTCTCAAGATACATGTTTCTAGCTACTGATCCTGCCCCAGGCCTGTCTTCCTGATGCCATGCTTCTCATCATTATAGTTCTGGACATACCCTCTGAAACTGCAAGCCTGCAATAACCTCTTTATAGTGTTTGTTTACTTTGTCATAATATCTCATTACAATTATAGAAAAATAACTAAGACTTTAGTTAGGGTTTCAGTGTTGTACAGACATACCATAACAAGGCAACTTTTATTTAAAAAAACACATTGAATTGGGGCTGGCTTACAGTTTAGAGGTTCAGAGGTTCACTCAGTTCGTTATCATCATGGTGAGAGGCATGGCAGTGTGCAAGCAAACATGGTTCTGGAGAAAGAGCCAAGAGTTCTACATCTTGATTTATAGGCAGCTGGAGACTTGTCTTCCACACAGGGCAGAGCTTAAGCATAGGAGACCTCAAACTGAACCTCACAGTGACACACTCCCCCAACAAGGCCATTGCTACTCCAACAAGGTCACACACTCCTAATAGGGCCATTCCCTATGGGCCAAGTATTCACACACAGGAAGCTATGGAAGCCATACCTATTCAAACCACCACCACCATTATGGAAATCCCTCATAAAGTTAAGCAGGAAATATCACATGACAGTGTCATCCATCTGCTAAGATTATACCTGATGGGAATGAAATCATCGCTTTGTAGAGACATTTGCACTCGCATGCTTAACAAGGTACTGTATAGAACAGAAGAGAAATTAGGTCGGCATGAGTGTTCTCAGTGGAATGTGTTAAGGAAATGTTGGTACACATAGACACACACACATACTTTTCAAAAGGAGATTCTGCATTTGGACCCATGTAGATGAACTTCTATGCAGTTTTGCTCAGCAGGATAAGCCAAATAGGAAAAATATGACACTATCTGACTTATATGTAGAATCTTGAAAAAATAGTTTCAAACTGGATTCATAGAAGCAGACGGCAGAGCGGGGGATTCTAGGTACAAAGCAAAGGGAACAGAAAGATGTAAAAGTGGTACTTAGCATAAATATAGAATCTTAGTGTACAGTGTAGTATATAGTTAACAGTGCTGTGCTCTAAAAATCTGCTGAAAGAAATGTTAGGATGCTCTTTCCACAGCAATAATAGAGAGGAAGCTATGTAGGGGGATGGATTGATGTACCAGCCGTACTGGTTTTATATGTACATGAAATTATCATATCCCGTCTCTTAAATATATACAGAATTAAATAAAGTTATTAATAGTTATTAAATATTAATAATGCACCATGACAAGGAAAGTAGGCTCGAAGAAGAGAGTAAAACATACAAGCAAATATCTCCACTCTGAGTGAAGAACTTAGCTGGGGTGCCTGAGGCTTAGTCATTAGGATGGGAGTGTTGGAGGTGGCGATTGTAACTATGAGCTAGTGGGGCCCAAGTACAGACTTCATTTGAAGTATAGACCTTCAAATGGGACTAACTTTACTTGAGCAGTGTACAACGCCTTCACACGTTTTAATACCAGAGCCAAACAACAAAGTAAAGTAGGAGAAGTTCCCTGTATACAAATACTGTGGCGGGGGAGGGGGGAGAGGGAGAGAGAGAGGGAGAGAGATTAATTTCTAAGGAAGAAAAGGAGAATCCTAATGGAAGGCCATGCTCACTAAAGAAGCAAAGAAGGTGGGTGTGGGCGATGGAGAAGAATCCCATGGATGGATGGATGCACTGAGGAATTGAGAAGTTCAATTTCGGCAGTGCATTTATTATATGATTATATTTTGAAGTAGAATAAGATAGAAAAGACTAATTGTTAGCCACTAACTTATTGGTTTATTTAATGACTTACTTAAAGCACGGCTTGCACTGTCTGTTTCCCAGGCATGACTTCACTTGCACATGGAGCAGAATGACCTGGAGGGAGAGCTGGAAGGACAGGTTGCTGCTTGTGACCCGCTGACCGCCACAGATGCTTCTCTACAAACCCTGCTTGCTTGCCTGCCCACCTTGTGGGCTTAGAGCATAAAATAAAAATCCCAAGTGGACCTTGGATCAAAAAGTGTCCTGGCTTTGTTCTACCAGTGGCATCTCTCCTCCACGCCCTCTGGTGTCTGAGTGCTTCTTCCAGATGGATTCCCACAGCAGTGTAAACACAGGAGTAAAATGCAGCCCCATGTTTCAGTGCTGTACTGGGTAGAAAACAATACATTCATTTTATTTTCTTATTTTATTTCATCTTATTTTGTCAAGCCAGGGTGTTTCTGTGTGGCCCAGGAGGTCTGCCTCCTGAGCTCTGGAATTCCTGGCCTGCACCACCTCACCTGGCCTAAGGATTTTGATTCATCAAATGTTTTAGGACCAAATTATCAAAACAAGAAGTAAAAAATACAAGTTCAATTGAAAAAAACTCTATGAGTGTGTGTGTGTGTGTGTGTGTGTGTGTGTGTGTGTGTGTTTGTTTGTATACATTTATAGTTAGTTGTTAGTTATATATGTGTCCGTGCCAGGTATATGTAAATTCTATACACCCAGAGGGAATTTTAGCAGTGTTAAATATTCCCAGAATTCCTGCTTATCCCCAAGTATGTTGCTGTTCAATGGATGTTTACCTTACTGACATTGGGCACACCTACATGTCTGAGGGATGATATAACAACTAATACAGACTCAGAGGCACTTAGACATTGATCAAACTTAGTCATACCTTAAAAACAAAACAAAAAACAAGAATCTAGAGGCACAAAAGCCTTATCTGTGGATTCCAGGGTGCCATATTTACTCTGAAGACCTTTTTATCTCAGATCCTCTTAGATCTGGAGACTTAATAATTTACACCCAACTTAAGGTAGTTATAGAAACAGAAACCTGAGAGTTAATATTTGCCAAGTTCCTAGAAGTGTGTCTGGCAAATAGCAAGTATGTATAAGTGTTTGTTAAATAAATCTCTTCGGAAATTATGACTGCCTTTTCAACAAACTGTTATTTGATTTTTTAAAATTCTGTGGTTTATTTGTCATGAGACAAATTTTCTAAAGGCAAGTAAGGACAGTTTCTAGCTGTCACTCTCGGAAGCCAGTCAGCAAGGGTTTGTCAGGCCACCATTGCCAAGGCTAGAGTATACCAGTGTCAAGGCTGGACCTCACGTAGGAAACCTAGCTGACTGGGACTTTTGCTGCCCTTAGATCAGATCTTGCTTTCCTCTGAAGGCTTGTGTCAGTGAACCATGACAACAAATTCTTTTGTCTGAAAACTGATTTTTTTTCTTTCACTTAGCTTTTATTAAATCTGTTCTTTGACAATTTTGTACACAAATATAATACATTTAAATTATTCTCACGCTTCAACTCTCTTATCTCTTGCCTACCTTCATCAAACCACCCTTCCGTCTCCATTTCTAATCTATATTCATGGACTTTGTTTGGTTTTATGACTCACTTAGATCAAGTAGAACCATCTGTGTGACCATGGGTCAGGGGCTATCCCATGAAGCCTGGTGAGCTCACCAGTGAACATTCATGTGAAGAAAATGACCACCCCGCCCCTGAATCCATTAGTAGCCAATAGCTCAGCATTGAGAGAGGTGGCTTCAGGACTGCTTTCAATCCATGACTGACTGTTTAGAGGCCTAGTCTCATGCTGTCCCAGTGCCGTTCCTGTGGTCACAGTTGCATTGACTGTGCTAAGTCTAGAAGTCAACCTGTCATAGCTTTCTCTTCATGTTCTAGCTCTTACAATTCTTCATATCTTCTTCTGCTACATCCCCTGAGCCTTCGAATGATGGGTAATATGAATGTCCTGTTCAGGTCTGAGCACACAACCATTGCTTACCGTCAGCACTGAAGAGCCCAGCGTAACCCCATCCATTGGTCTGCTGCCCCCATTTTACTGAATGACCTTTGTGTTGCATTATCTTCAGTTATAGGAAAATCCAACAGGCCTACATCAGCCATGTAAAAGGTGAAAAACCACCAGTAACGTGTTAGAATATCCTTGAGCCTGTGCAAACAGCCACATCACAGGACAGGCCATTACTCAAGAACTGACTGAATTTATGAATTTCTTCCTAATCATCCACCAGATATCTGCTTGTGGTTTTATGCTTTAAAAGGAACCTTCTCCCTTCCTTCAGGGCCACAGTTTCTGTGACAGAGCCTGACTTGAGTCCTTCGTGTCCTTAGCTGACTAGAGGTGCGTCCCTTGGTGAATAAAGTTGCTTCTGGTTTATTTCTGACTTTGGTGGTTCGTCCTATCCTCATTATTTGTGCAACCCCAGATCCCATCAAACACCTTGACCAGCTATGATTTCCAGGATTTATAGTATTCATTACAATGAACTATCACTGGCTAAGGCTGAGAATAGCATTTGTCTATGAGTATAAACATAAAACTTACAAGAAATTTGCCCCCATTTCATTTGAACTAAACAACAGTAGCATGTTCATGCACAAGGCTTAAGGCATCCTGAGCCATAGATTTTTGACCCAGGTTTTAGTACCATGCGTGGATTCTCTCCAGTGGATTGGGCTTCCAAATCAATCAGAAAGTAGTAACAACCTTCATTACAGTTGGGACACTGTTGTTAGTTACAGTAGGCACATCTTGCCTGCAAGGTCAATGCTTGTAGTATTCACAGCAGGTGAGACCACGGATGCCTTTTCTCCCCCCAGCAGCCTGCATAGCACCTCCCAACACTATGAATGCTAGGCAGCAGGGAGGAAGTGTCCAGCTTAGCTCAAGCATGATCTCTCTGTATCTTATAACAGATGTGCACAGTGTCTTCAGCAATCAGATCTTACGAGTTTGAAGCTGCATTGGCAGAAGGCCGCTCTGCGGACCTCCGTAAGTTCAGAAGGAGGAATCTCACATCTGACGCTGGCATTGTTTCTATCATGTCCTTCCTAGGTGATACAGCATACATGTAGAAGGAAGAAGACAACTTTCAGGAGTCAGCTCTCTCCACATGGGGCCAGGGGATTGAACTTGGTTCCTTAGGCTTGGCAGCAAATATCCACTGAGCCAACTCTGAAGTCCATGGCACTGGGATTTTTGTTAATAACTACAGCCATTAGGAGCAACATTATCAGACATTAAGGGATTGCCCTTTTAACTCATTTTCATTTGTTTTAGCATACATGTTTTCAGTTGGCTCACAAATATTCCATTTAATTAAAACTTTTTCATGTACCATTCATTTCTATTAACCCTACCCTACTGTATCCCCTTCATTCCCAACCTCCTACTTCAAACGCTGCATTAACCTTTCTACCACCAGTATCTTCCCTCTACTTCGATACCACCCATGTGCCAATGTCCCCTTTCCCGTAGGGTACCACCTACCCCAACAACCACTTCATGGCTTCCTGGCATCTACGGATATTTTAAATTCAGCAGACAAATGTAAAGATTTAAAGGTGTGGTCCATATCTGAATATGCAGTATTTGTTTTGCTGGACCCGAATATCTCACTCACTATTACACAAGCATAAAATTTATTTTCATTTATTATATAATAGTAAGTTATTATATAGATGCAAATTATATAATCAGGTATAAATACATAATATATAAATAAAATATATAATATTTATATATATAGTTTTTTCATCATCCATTTTATTAGTTGATGAACATCTAGGCTTATCCTGTTCCCTAGCTATTGTGATCAGAGCGACAGGCAGTGACATCATCAGTGACATCTCTGTGAACCATTCATAGTGCTCTTCTTTAAGACTTCCGGTCAGCTTTGACTTGAAGACTGTTTTGCACACATTAGAATAGTGAAGCCTGCTTCTCTTCGAATCTCATCTACTAGAAAAAGCTTTTTTCCACTCTTTCTGAGATGGGATTTGTCTTTGAAACTCTGATGGACAACAACAAAAAAATGGATCTTCTTTTTCAATCCAATTAACTACCCGGTATCTTTTGGGGGAGAAATTAAGGCTATTAATGTCACAGTTGTTTTATTGATTTGGTGGTATTTGTTTTCTTGGTTACTATTTACAATATAGCTATCCTACTGTTACTTATGTAGTTCTCTGTAGCTTCTGAAGTATATGGTTATCATTGACTTCGGTATGAAATTTTGCCTCTGTACTCTATGAAGTTGTGGTTGTGAATACTTTGGGCCTGTTTTTGTGTTGTTGTTAGTCGTGATGAGTTTTTTCTTTCTCCTATGATGACAGATGGTATTCGGGGTTGCTTTCTATAGCTGAGAACTTGAATTATGTTGCTTCAAACTTTTCTGGATTTTAGTTCCCAGTGAGAAATCATCAGTTATCCTGAAAGGCTTGCTGATATGCACACTTCGAGCCTATATTATTTATTAGTCTCCCTCTGTTTTGTGCAGTGCTTTAACTGTAAGTGACATGGTGGGTTTCTTTTAAGTTCCTATCCATTTGGGTTTCTGTGAACCTCTTGTACCTGGATGGATATTTCTTCTATTACTTTATTGAAGATATTTTCTGTCTTTGACCTGGAATTCTTCCCCTTCTATGCCCATAAGTTGTGGATGTGGTCTTTATTTGGTATCTCAAAGTTCATGTAAATTGTCAAGTGCACTTTTGTAAGTCATTTTCCTCTGGCCGATCTATTTTTCTCTATTCTGTCTTCAAGTCCAGAGTGAATGATGCTATCTCTTATGCTCAGAAAGCTCTCCAGAGCTCTTCCTTAGACTTACCGAATGGCTCATTCCCAGCTTTATTTTACTTCGCTTTGGTTTGCCAATCTCTTTATTACATTCAATTTTATATCCCCAGCTGCTGTCTTAGTTCATTTAGCCATTTGTTTGTATTGACTTGGACTTCGATCATGTTTTCTTTAAGTACATTTGGATGTTAATTCATGTTCTTTCTGAATTCTTTAAACGTCCTTATAACTGTTACTTTGAATTCTATGTCATCTTAAGTTTCATGTAAGTTATTTTATTTGGGAACCCTTACTCTGTGGGCGGTGATGGTGGGGACAGAACGTACTATCCTAATTTTCGTATTACTAGTACTTTTATAATGTTTTCTGGGTATCTGGAGTCAGACAGTAGGTTGTGATTTGGGGGTTGAGATCATAGATCACAGGAGAGAGTGTTATGTATACTGGTAGGCTGGATGGCTTAGAGAAGACAAGAAAGAAGGGGGTGGGTCTGGCAGTGGATAAAGATCCAATACGTTGTCCTGGGGCCAACCAACTTTTTAAAGCACAGATATTCAGGTATTTTAGACGGTAAAATTAATTAAGTATAAATAATTTCTCCCATTCAAGAGAGCAACACTCCTTTCTAATATTTGTTCTGCTCCTTCCCCAGTGTATAACAATAGTACAATGCAGGGCAGGATGAATGCTAGTTGGTCCAAGACAATTAAAGGAATCCATCCATTCAGGTGATTGAATTGGAATAATTCATTCCAAAAGAGAATAAGGATGTTTTGTAATAAAAAAAATCCGTGGGGAAGTTGCACATTTCCCTCTCCTGATACAGAGAGGACTACACTATGATTTCTCCCTAGTGAACATCTTACAAACATTGAAAGTTTCTGGGAGATGAACTTACACACAGTGTATGCAGAGCAATGGGAGCTGCAAAGCCATATATGTTGTGTTAGAAAAATATGTTCGAGTAACTAAACAAACATTTAATTTATATTTTATTTATTTTATTTTTTAAAAAATTACAATGTAATTATATAATTCCCCCTTTCCTTTCCTTCCTTCAAATCTTCCAATATACCTTCATTGCTCTCTTTCTTATTCCTGGCCTCTTTTCTAATTAATCATTATGATATATTGCATATTATTGTATTTATGTGTATACTATATATACAATACATTACCTGTATTATAGTATGTTGTATTTATGGATTCAAGACATGGTTATAGACATGGCCTGCTTAGTCTGTATAATGTTACCCATGTGTATATGTTTTCAGGGCTGATCATTTAATGTAAATTTTGTGATATATGTGTATGTATTAGTGTCTGTATATGTGTGTGTTCAAATGTGCATGCACTTATATGCACCTCCATGTACAAACCAAAAGTTGATGTGTGCATCCTCCTCAGTCACTCTGTACCTTATTGTTTGACACAATTTCTTTAGTGATTCTGGAGCTCACTGGCTTGACAAGACTAACTGTCCTGCAAGCACCAGGCATCCCCCTGTCTCTGCCTCCTCAGTGCTGAGATTATCAGCACGCACTGCCATGTTCTGCTTTTTACATGAACCTGAGGTTCTGAACTCAGCTCCCCATTCTGATGTAGCAAGCACTTTAGCAAGTAAACTGTCTTGCCATCCTCGAACATCTTAGAATTCATTAAATGTGAGAGCAATTTTGTCCTTATTTTGACAATAGAAATGTAGAATTTACTATGTTGGGTAAGCAATGAGGCAGGGTCTTCTATCTTTAAATAGGAAATCAATAGTGCTTTTCAGTTAAATTACTGTGATAGCCAACGAATAGTGAATAACAGAAAGCACAGGCCATAAAGAAAGTCCTTGCCCTTATCTCGGCTGACTTCTTCATGACTTCATTCGAATGAACTTAGCAGGCCACCATGGAGCAAGCAACTGTTACTCACTCTACAAAAGCTGGTGTTCCTCACACCTGCTGTCTTACTGAAAGGAGATACTTAAAACCAGAGGGCTAGGTTGAACTGAACCCTGCATACTGGTTCAATCTACACCATCTAAACACTCAAAAATGCTTTAATGCTCAACCTGAGGTATGTTACAGGTAGTGTAGCATACCATCTCACCATTTAGTTTGTAATGACTTATAGTAAATCCATGGGTTGAGTAGGATGGCTCTGCTGTAGGCTCTGCATCTAATCTTGTAGAACCACAGGCCTGTGAGCTAAGGTTCTTCACACAGTTTTCAGAGCTATGGAGTAAACCACCCATAGGCACAGGGACATTCAAATAATCACCCTGTGCAATGTGACAACTTTCCATCAGCTAAATCAAAAGGCAGAACTACAAAGTTGTTGATAAAGGGCAAAACAACCATCTTCTAGATTTTGTACAACCATTGCAATTCTTGGCTTGGAACAGCTAGAGTTAACAGCACAGGGCTAATGGAAGTCCAGATCTACCCACCATCAATCAAGAAACAGAAGTGGGCTCTTATGTACCTCTGAACTGTTGGCTATTGACAGACTCTAGGAAATGAGAAACTGTTGTATTCAGTTGTATCCCCAGTGCTGATAGCACCAGGCTCCAACGGAGAGTCTAACCTCATAATCTCACAAATAACTCTGGCCAGTCCCCATGGCTAACAAAACAAACTGAAGATTCTTGAAAGTGAGAGAGATCTTTGTGGATGAGGTGTCGGACAGGAGTCATAGGGAAGGAGAAAGTGAGGATGACCAGTACACATTGCATATACGTGAGAACTTGTCTAAGAATGAAATTCATTAGTAAAATATAAACACAAATAATGAAAATGCTTTTATTCAAATCCCCTTAAACAAACACATGAAACTTCTTGAAAAATGTTAAATTTAAATTCTGAATTTTTAAGTATGTATGTGACAACTTGACAAAATATTTTACTTGTATCATACCAAAAAAAAATGCTCTGCTGGATTTCATCATCTGAGGTTTTTATTACAATAGCATTTGTTGTTGTTGTTGTTTAAAATGTAAAATGCAAAGCATGCTTTCTTGAAACAAAAATTGGGGACAATAATTCAGCCTGAAGAACTAAGAACCAAGAATGTTTAAAAACTTTCTATATTAAAGTCAAAAAAACAGGGAAGAGGTGTTTTTGAGAAGAGAATGGCCCTAGTCATAAAGCATCCTGAGGAGACAGAGAAGCACAAAAGCCATGTCTGAACCCTGAGAATTTATTTACCCAGAGATCAGGACTGGCACGATAGGATTCTTATTATCTCTTAAATCACAGGTTCTCCTTCAGGCAAACTTGCCTAGTTAATGCTCATGCCATTGATGGTCCATCCAGACTCAAGTGTGAGAGACAAAACAACAACAGCAGCAAAAAAACAAAAACAAACAAACAAAAACATACCCAGTGATGTCTAAGCAGAACGCCTTGCCAAGCACAGCAGCCAAGCACTCCTTGAATCTTGGAAAGCATATTGCAAGTGAATTTTCAGATCTTCTCAAGACCCCTGGAATAAAATTTTATTTTTTTGCCCAGATTTTTATGACAACATCCATTTCCGATACTTCTTTTCTAGTGCTCACGCTGCAAGGTTTATTGAAGGGTGATGATTTGAACAGGAAATGACCAGACCACAAGCAACTCAGGTCAGGTAAGAAATCTAGGATGTCAAGCATACAGACATGGTAAGGGTATGGGAATAGTAGAGACATTCCAGGCAACAAGGGAGCTACTTGGGCAACAGAGGCTTTCCTGAGGTAACCATTATTGCAGCAGTATGCTCAGAAGGTGACTGTCATCACATACTCAGTGGGAAGACATAGGAGTAGTCCCCACAGAAAGAAACAATGATCATATGCCAATCTTCCCACTATGGCAAGCAAAGTGAGTAAAGTTAAGTCAGATGGTAACAAGTAGCCTAGAGGCAATTCTGAATCTATGCAGAACACAGACCAGCACACACCTCCTCTTCAGCTACTAGGAATTCTCAAATCACTTTGATCAACCTATATAATCTGAGAAATGGAAACAATTATGCCTTCTCTTCTCGCTTAGTAAGACGACTAGCAGTCATGTCAGCTCAACTGTGGGCATTGTGTTTAAGAATATCAAAAGTTCATAATTAGCACCTCTTGTCTATAAAATTTTATCTTCTCAGATTTCATGCCTTGGGGGAAGATAGTAAATCTCTGCTGAAAACTCGGTGACATCCTTTGTTCCCTGCCAATAGATATATCAAGTCTTAGAATAGTCAATAATGATTTTATAAGACTATTCACAAAAAAAGCTTTCAACAAATCAAAACACCGCACTCCTCATTCTAGTTGTCTTTAATCTCTGAAAATATTTTCAAACATCTGACCCAATCACTGTGTGAAGTCTACATTTTAATCACTGCTGGGCTTTTCTGAGGCAGATGGTCTATGTAGGAAAATGGAAACAAGCTCTTCTGTGTCTAAAAAACAAGAAAATGGTCTAAAATATTTTCATAGATCTTTACTGAACTGAGTGGATTAACACTGCTAAGGGGCTTAGGAGCACATTATGAATGAAGATCCATAAAAGGGGATTTACCCAGTTCTTCAAGGAATGTGGGTTATGTATTTCTTTGTGGTGCTCTGTAGTACAGGGAAGTAGGTGAAGGTAGTCTGGGACTGGTGAACACCAACTAAACATTGCTCTTGAAAGATGAAACCAAGAAAAGGTGTGTTCCAGGAACACCCTCTCAGGAAGGGAAACCTCTTCTGTGAAGGAAAAGACCAGCGAGGTTACTCAATGGAGTGGTCTTGTGGTCAGAGACGCTGACCACTGGAATTCCCAGTGACTATGTATCTAGGCTGGAGTGAGAACTACAGACTTCAAATGTGGTGATGGCTGCTTCACCCTCTTTGTCTTCTCTTTTTTTGTTGTTTTAAGAGAAGGTCTCCTTGTGTAGCCCAGGCCTGCCTCGAGTTCTTAAGCTCCATCAGTGCTGAGATTACAGATGTGTGCCTCTGTAACTTGCTATGCTTCTTTTCGATTCTTTGAGCAAGGCTGTGATATTCAGGGTTGCGATGTATTTCCCTTATTTCTAGGTCACTAACTCAGTATAGAGCTGAGCTCTCTCTAGAAGGTTCACAAATATTCTGACCAGGATTTAAGAAATGCTGGTACTACCTCAGGCTATATCACTGCAGGATTTCCTTGGCTGTTGTTGGTGGATATAAAACCAGGAAGTCAAGAAGACACCCTGTGATAGTAGACCCTGTCACTCACACCAAACTCAAAAGATAGTCACAATCAAGTAATCTAGGCAAGTAAACAGCCTTTGCTGGCTCAATAACTGATCTGATTTCTCCATGTGCTACCATTATAACTAAAGCAATATTTGAGCATTTTATGTGCCATGATGATAAATTTGGATCATTGGTTTAATTTAGATTCCCGTTTAAATAGAAAGCGTACAGCAAATGGTTCGAATAGCCAGATGGAACTAATTATTATTTAATGAATCAGTTTAGTAAAGAACCATTTAAAACACAAATCTGTGGTGACATTTCAAAACACTCATGAAATTGCTGCACTGCATCAAGCTACCTCACGTTGCAAGTCACAATTTGGGTTACTGAAAAACAATTTAAAATCTCCCCAAGTGAAAATATTTCCAAGAACAGAGTAATGCACAACATTGCCTTTCAGGTGGAATTTGATTCCAAAATCAGAATGAATAGGACATATTTTGGAAAACCTGCACTGGAAAACATTGCTTTGCAACTTATATTAATTATATCTAACCAGTTTGGATGCATTTGACATTTAAATTCATCACAAAAGAATCACTATGGAAATAATGATTTGTGTGTGGTTATGGCCTCACAGGCTGGAGTAAACAGTGTGTTAGATTGCCAGAACCATAGCATACAAACAAACAAACAACCCCAAAACTACATCACTCTTCTTTGCTATCTGGTGAGGCAGGATTGAGTGGGGAAGTTCATCATTCATTTCAGTCAAAAGCTTCAGACATCTCCTCTGGGAAGCCACGAGACTTATCTCACCTTGCTCCTTCATAGGATTATAAAGAATCACTTGGTAAGAAACTGAGTTCCAGAAAGAAATAGACTAATAAAGAAGATGAAAATAACATGGACTGCTGTAGGATGACGTCACAGGTGAGGCAGACACAAGATAGAAGGAGGCCTGTCATTGGATGAGAAGGAAGGATGGGCGGGAGAGAAGTTTGAAGGAAGAGGAGGACACTAGGACAGAAAGGGAGAGACAGGAGAGAGGGAGAGAGAGAAGCCGTGGCAGGACAATATGGCAGGTGACGTTAAGATTCTGCTCTGTGAATGAATATCCTAGTAAGAGCACCAGTGGAAGGGGAAGCCCTGGGTCCTGCTAAGACTGAACCTCCAGCGAACTAGACTGTTGGGGGGAGGGCGGCAATGGGGGGAGGGTTGGGAGGGGAACACCCATAAGGAAGGGGAGGGGGGAGGGGGATGTTTGCCCGGAAACCAAAGAATTATTATTAAGTATTAAATAAATTTAAAAAAAAGAAGGAGGGATGGGATAGGGGGTTTATGGATGGGAAACCAGGAAAGGGAATAACATGACATTTAAATAAAAAAATTAATAAAAAAAAAGATTCTGCTCTGTGTATTTACAGGTTGTTATTAATGTTCTCAAGGGATGGATGGTACCAGGCTTTGTATGTTTAGGTGGGCAATTATATCTTATCAATTGGATCTAAGATTATTGTGTTGTGTGTTCTTGTATGTGACAGTTTGAGTGTAGGAAAGTGTGTGGCGGCAGGAGACTCTGGGCCGCCGAGGAGTTGGGATGTGTTTCCGCCAAGATATCTAGCAGATATCTTGGGGCACTGAGGTGCCGGACCTAGCAGAGTAAAAGACAACACTACTTTTATTATTTTTATATTTTTACAATAAGACTGCCTGTCAGATGTACATCAAGAACTATATATGATACAGAAAATGGATGGTGCTATCAGCATACTGAACTTCTTGAAAGTGTCCGTTACCCAGGAGAGTTGCTCAATTCTCTCTCACCATATTGCTCAGAGGTTTAAAAATGCATATTTAGATTTAAGTTTTGTACATATTAACTTTTTTATTATTTTAAATACATTCCAATCGTTTCTATTCCCTTAATCTCAGTTTCTTATCACACATGTCTCCTTTCCTTCCTCTGACTTTCGGGATATATATTTGAAGTTTTAATTTCCAAGCATACCTATCAGTAAGCAGCTGAGGAATAGTCCTCCCAAAATATACCTCAAAGTGCATCACAACCTTTGTTGTGTGAGACAAAAAAGATGAAGACATGTGGTGGTCCCATGCCCGTGATGCTGTACGCACCATGGTCAGAGAGCAAGCTAAAACATCTCAGGAGTTGCAGATATGGTAGCATGAACATTGAATGTTCTTGGTGATGCAACACACAAAGACATAGAAAGTAACCTGGCAAGAAATTCCATTTTGAAAGAAAAAAAAAAGGTGTGCTTCAACCAATCCAGGTTAGCAAGAACACATGGCCTAGATGGGGCCAGGTAGCCTTAGATGCTCCTCATTGGTTAAGGATCAACTAACTTCACAGTCTACTCCAGATTGGTTAATATGGTAAGTGGCACAAAGGAAATGGGGACGGGGTCCACCTCTCTAGGCCTCTAAGTTCTTTGCATAAATTGAAGTTTTTCCAGGTGAGAGAATTTTAATTTAATTTGACTTTAATTCATTTTCTTAAAAAATATTATAAAGTAGGGAGACTGTGGAATATTGACCCTTGGCTGCCCAGGACCTTTGATAGAAAAACGAAACCACATTCAAATATTACTCCGCCTGATTACAATATGAAGTTGAAGCTTGGAGAGAGGCAGGTGATCCAGATGAGAGCTTGGACACAGACATGGACTCAACATACATACCCACCCTCATATTTGGAGCTGTTTGGTAACAAGTAACAAAAAGCATATAACTTGATATATGTTGTTCAAGTGAAAACACAAAATGCATTTCTACCAATAAACAAACCCAAAGAGGACAGAACTGGCTGGTTTTCTGAGTGACTAGATCATGCCCTAAAGCAGTGCACTCTTCTTTCACACACAGTGACTTCTCTGTGTGTTAACAGCCTGGTCCCAAGATATCACTGTCAGGATTATACCTCTGGAACACCCGCAGCTGGTAACAGCGTCTTTGGGTCATAGATTCTTGACTGAACCTCACTGATGCACTGATTAAATAGTTCTTTCTCGAAGGCCCTCCCGGTCATTATGGAATGTTCAGTACTAACACTGATTTCTCTATGATACATCAATGGTACCCTCTCCATTGTAACAGCCAGAGTCTGTGGGCTTCCCAAAGTCTTCCTCTTCTGGAGCCAAGAACATCACCCTAGGAAATCCTTGACTAACGTGACTTCATTCAACTGTCTCCCTTCCACAGTCCTGGTGGTGAGAATGAAAGAGGGTTCTTTGGCAACTATAATTCAGATCACTGGATAATGGGCTGCTGAGCAAAGCAGAACATTTTACTAGCAACAGCAGGAAGCCACATGGACATGATCTCATGGAGACTGAGCTCTGTTCCAGTTCAAATCAATCCCTTGTAGATCAGAGCAGAGAAGCAAAACAAATGAGCTCCTCTACCTGGCTTAATGAAGTCTTGTGAATCTTTCATGGCTAAATGCCCACACCTGCCAGTGCATTCAATATGAGCTTTCCTCTTCCAACTGCTCTGATAGAATAGCTAAATTAGACTTCCTCTCTCCCCTCCAACTCAGTGCTCCAAGAACACTTCACTGACATATAGTGATTATACATATTTATGAGGTACAGCATGATAATTTGATAGATATTTACAATTAAAACAATTAGCCTTTAGCTTACTAAGTATTTATCATTTCTTTATGCTGGTAACTTTCAAACTCTTCTAATTCTCTACAAAATGTGAAATAAATCATTGTAAATTACAGTCATTTCATCTAAATTCATGTTAAAGATGTATAGTAAGTCTCCTTGCTCCAGGTGTAGCACAATAACAAACACTTACTGAGCACTTTAAAGTGCTAGAAGTGATCTAAGCATGTATTACTCCCTAATCCACCAATGCTCACAGTGGCCTGAGAAGCAAGCTCTATGGTTGTCCCCATCTCACAGAAAAGGAGAAAAGTTAAATGATTGACTTTTTTTACTTTTCCCCTTTACACACACACACACACACACACACACACACACACACACACACACACCATACACATACATACACAGGCATACACCACACACACATATACACCACACACATACATACACAGGCATACACCACACACACATATACACCACACACATGTGCGCACACACACACACTGCAAACACATACCACACATACATACATGTATACTATACACACACACACACAAACACAACACACTGAAAACAAATACACCACATATACATATACCACACACACACACACACACACAGGATACATGCACACATACATCACAAATACACACACATGCAGGAGGGCACACATATGAAATACAAACACACATCATATACTACAAACTACCTACACACACACACCATGTACCACACACTATACATACACCACACACTACACACACACACCACACACTATACATACACATATATCACACACACAACATACAAATACATCACACACACACACTCACAACACACTGATGCATCACACACAAAACACACACATGGATCACACATGCACACACCACATACACACACACACACACATACACACACACATATAAATACATGCACACTATGGACATACATACACTCACTATGTACACACATATACATATACAACACAAACACATACACATACATATATATGCCAACCCACACACACACACACACACACACACACACACACACACACACACATCACTATATACCTCACTACAACTATTGCTGTCACTCACCGTTCTTTAGCAATAAAGAGTCACTGACACACTTTCCAAAAGTAAATTGCTAGTAAGTAGAGACCACCAATTAACTCAAAACTAAACACTGCAGAGGGTAGCGAGGGTTAATCAGCTTCTGTTCCTATTTAATTATGGCCCATTTAGTTGATGTTTCTGAAGCAGAAGGGCAAAGAGTGGGCTAGATAATTGCTCTAAAATATACTGCCTTGGGCATCAGTATTACATCGGGGAGAATTCCTTCATAGAAAATTAGAAAAAGTAATTTCCTATCCTAAATATTTCAGGCTATTATAAAGAGAAATCTCAACAAAGAAGAATGTAGGTGTGCTCTACATTAGAGATCCCAGAAAGTTGAGCCTCGTGTCAGTATCCATATGAATTTCCCAACCTTTGCAGGAAGCCCTGGAAACCAAGGAGAATCCAGAGAGACGTGGCTGATGACTGTAGGTTCCTTCGGCCAATCTGATTCTTCCTGCCCAGTCATCTCCCTGTTCTCACTCTTTTGACCTCTTGGTTGGTTTAGTGATGTGAGTTCTGCTGCCCTCTGGACACTGGTGTGTACTTCGCCTTTAGTGTTGGAAGACCGTATTGGTGTTCAAGGAAATCCTTTAAGATTGCTGAATCTAACCTGAGCAGTGATCGAGCACTTCTCTTGGCCCTTCTGATTTAATCTTGTTGGGATGGTCTGCACGCTGCTCTACTATCTGCCTGACAGGAAGAGTCTGTGTAAAACTTCCAACCTCCACCTGCCTTCTTGCAAGCTTTACACCGCTCTTCAAAAGCTCTGCTGAAGTCCCATGTTTACTGAGCTACCTTCTCATCTCACTCTAGATATGGAAGTTAACGTGGCGGTCTTGTGGTCATCTTGGCCATATTCACCACACCACCATTCTGCCGTTTCTGCCACATGTCTCTCCTTTGCTGCCTTCCAGCCTTGTCTGTTGAGAAGATGGGCTTCCTTAGATGCTGTTGGCTAGTAACAATTATTTTGAGTTTGTTTTCGGTTCTTGAAGCAAGAACATTAGAAGCATTCAGGTACAAGCTCGTGTAGCATAGTGCCAGACCCACTCGTATCCCCAACAGCTGGACAACATCCAAGGGCCTCTGGCAAGCACATTCCATTAGGTCCCCTATACTATGCCACCAATGGAAGGGAAAACTCACAGCACGAAACTGATGAGATTATGTAAAGACTAGATCGTAATGAGACTTTCTAGAACAGTCCTTCATGAGGGCGCAAAATAGCTTCAGAACTTAGAACTATGACAAACCCATGCATGGGACTACTTACAGCAATGAACAGAGAAGGAAAAGTCCCGTATCCCAGCATGATCAGCCAAACCCATGGGATCTGAAGGTAAGCAGGGCATGATGGGAAGTGCCTGTGGCTCTAGGTGGAACCCTGAGGTAATGCACCAGTCACTGTGCCCATGCCTTTACTGACCATTTTGCCTTTGAATTGTAGTGCTGACAAATTCGGACATGCTTTTGTGGATGGTCACAGGAACAATACCCCTAACCTGAGTGGCTTCCTCACAGTAGCACATGTCTATCTGCATGCCCATGTAATACCAACCTACATGCCAGCTTCTCTAAGCTGTTCCTTGGGGGAACACTTTCAGTGTCAGCTCAGTAACCGTGTCTTTTAAAATTCTTGCCACTCTGTTCTGTACATTTGAGAATAAAAGTGCTAACCCAGTTTGACGAGCCCTGTGTGGTTTTGGTTTTCTACACTAAGAGGTTTTTTTTTCCCCTCCTAAAATAAAAATGATCCAGAAGATTTTATAGCCATTGAAACGTTTGTTCGGTGTCCTTAAGAGGAAATTCTAAAAGGGCTTTCAAAATGTTTTCATGGTGATGAAGTCAGCTGATACAAGTTTACTGTCTCTCAAGGCAAAGATCTTGAAAACATCAATGCTTGCTTGCCAGCCTAACACCTGGCCCCGGTCTTCTTTGCTTGTCCCTCACTGGGGCACAATTCTGGGTGTTTTATTCACCTTCAGAACACTTAGTTCCAGAAAGAGCTTAAAACACTGTATAATAAACAATAACACTCAGGAGCAGAAAAGAATGAAAATTTAGGCAAAACGGAAGGGAAAGGAGAAGAGGTCAAAGTGGTAAGTAAGCAGCACGGTGACCACGGTGTGAACCAGTGACCCACAGTGTGGCTCACAGACCGTGGGAAAGGGAAACCAGGCAAGGCACACAATGCTCCTCAAAAAGGAAGGAGCTGGCTGCTGTGGATAAATGATGTCACTCACTGCAGTTACTTTTCCTGTCAGCACAGGTAGGACCAGGCAAGTTTTCTCAGGGGAAAAAAATGTTCTCACCAGTTCTGTCCCAGTGATTGAAGGAGACCCATGTTACTGCACATCCAGTCAGCCCACAGGATGTGGCGGCATCCCTCATAGCTTTCCACATGCAGAGGCCTTGAAACAGTAAGCCCGCTTTTTGTAGACTACAGTTTCAAGTCCAATTATGATGGTGCGTACCTGTCACTACTGAGACAAAAGCAGAGACAGGAGGGCCACCGTTGCAAGGTAACTCCTTTAGTGAACACATGGACTCCTAAAGTCAACAGAGCCAGCAGAGGCTACATGGGGCAACTTGCGCAAACCATGCAGCTCTGAGCCTTACCGTTCTTTTTAAGCACAAGAACCATATCCTGGTCAGAACAGTTCACTTAACAAGAACAGTTAGCAAGAACTAGAACTGCAGGAGCAAAAAAGCAAGGACTAGAACTGCAGGAGTGAAAAAGCGAGGTTAATATATTTGACCCTTTCCAGTCCCATCCCCTGAACACTGACTTAACCTTTGTATCTGTTTTTGTAGGTGGCCTAGGTCTATGTTCTTGTGTCAGAAGGCGTCCCTGCCTATGTGCTGGGTTGTAAGACTGAATGCGATTCTATCATTGTAATAGTTGTGCTGAGGTCTGGGAGCCTATTATACCACAAACATAAGGCCAGCCTGGGCTACATAGTTACAATCTGCCTCATGATATCAATTAATCAATCAATTAATGATAATAATAATAATTTAATTAAGAACACCTAACTTTGAATAACACAAATACCATTAAGAAAAATAATTTGTAAATAATCCCTACACTCACTTGGTTGAGCCACTGGTGAGCTAATAAGTAACAGTCAAGATGAAAGGATTGTCATCCCCAGATATTGTTAACATAGAATTATGACTATCTCCTCCTCTCTGAGAGACATGAGGCTGCAGTAGCATATTCCACTCTCTGAGGATTTCAGCTGTGTCGCACACAACAGAAGATGCTGGTCAGGAGTCCTCTTCGCACAGTGCACATGAGAACTAGAAACTGTTAAGTCCTTCAACATGGTAATGTTTGAAACAAGGCAGACAAAGTAAAGGATAAATAAAAAGTATAATTGAACCAGCTTCCATGAAAGGATTTTAAAATTCACCTACATTCTTTTTTAATTTTTCTGTTTGTTCCATGGGGTCTGACTCCTTGTGTGCTGTCTTCTATTTGTTGATTCTAGTGATTTCCTACCGAGTGTTAGTTATGGAACCAGTTCATGATTCTCTAAGCCTGAGAAATCCCACTCACTGCATTGAATCTATGGCTGATGGGAAGGGAGGGCCAGAGTTCCCTGGCCTCTCCTGCTGTGGCACCTAACATGGCGGGTCCTTCTGCCACTGGCTAACGTGTTGCTGACTCCTCTGGCTGATCCTGATGTGTTACAGAAAAAAATTACATCATTCTCCTTGTAGAATAAAGTTTCCCAAATCTCTTCCAGCTGAACTGATGGTGAGTTTTTCCTGTGATGTATTATCTGGCCAGTGGAGGACTGTCTGTGGTCTCCCTGTCCTGTTAAAATTTGACTTTGATTATGGTGTCCTGTGTCACTTCTAGGCACTTGCCATGAAAAAGAGACAGCTCACACTGTGTGTTCAGCTCACTCTCTACAGCCGCACTGTCTAAACTGAACACAGCGTTCCATATTCCAGAATGGCGCACAGCAGGGCACATTTGCATCCTTACAATACTGATTTTTACAATATTTAACAGATAGTCCTCTCCTTATATTTTCCCTACAGAATGCTGTCATTCAGTTCATGTCTGTATTTGTCCATTTCTGCTGCCATAGCAAAATACCCAAGACTCTGTGTTTCATGAAGAAAGGAGTTTATTTTTCTCACGTACTTGAAAGCTGAAAGTCAAAATCCTCCGTCCCTTTATGTTTGGTGTCCGAGGGACTTCCTCGCACTCCAGATATTTTATGGCATGAAAAAAAGAAGGGAAAGTGTCTCATGCAGATGGACCCAAGTTTTGGGGAGTGGTCTTTCATAATGAAAAATACATCCCTGAAGAAAAGAATGAATTCTTCTCAAAGACATAATCCCCCGCCAGCTCTTCCTCTTCACTGTTCCCCACTTCTCAGAATGGCCACAGCACTGTTCTAGCACAGGAACACTGAAGGTGAGTTTAAACCACATCCAAGCCATAGGGCCACGGGTCTTTTTTGTTTGTTTGCTTGGTTTTTTTTTTTCCATTTTTATTAAATTGGGTATTTCTTATCTACATTTCAAATGTTATTCCCTTTCCCGGTTTCCTGTCCATCGGCCCCCTAACCCCCCTCCCCCTTCTATAAGAGTGTTCATCTCCCTATCCATCCCCCCTTACTGCCTCACCCCGACATTCCCCTACACTGGGGGTCCAACCTGGGCAGGACCAAGGGCTTCCCCTTCCATTGGTGTCCCAACAAGGCTATTCACTGCTACCTATGTATGTATAGTTTTTGGGTAGTGGCTTAGTCCCTGGAAGCTCTGGTTGCTTGCATTGTTGTTCATATGGGGTCTCAAGCCCCTTCAGCTCTTTCAGTACCTTCCTCTAATTCCTCCAACGGATGTCCCGTTCTCAGTTCAGTGGTTTGCTGCTGGCATTCGCCTATGTGTTTGCTGTATTCTGGCTGTGTCTCTCAGGACAGATCTATATCCAGTTCCTGTCACCCTGCACTTCTTTGCTTCATCCATCTTATCTAGTTTTGGTGGCTGTATATGTATGGGCAACATGTGGGGCAGGCTCTGAACGGCCGTTCCTTCAGTCTCTGCTCTAAACTTTGCCTCCCTATCCCCTCCTATGGATATTTTTGTTCCCCTTTTAAAGAAGGAGTGAAGCATCTGCATTTGGTCATCCTTCTTCAGTTTCATATGGTCGGTGCATTGCATCTTGGATAGGGCCACAGGTCTTAAACACTGCTTACTACCTGTCCACAGTCAGTAAGCTTTTTGCCCTGGCTGCGTGTGGGCTCCTTTTCCATTACAGTTTCCAACTAATTCCTGTCAGAATGTGAGGGAAGCTATTGATTTCAATGTATTCACTGTGTAACTGACCCCCCGGGTCAGTGCTCTTATTTTCCTCTAATAATTTTTCAACTGATTCTCTTAGAGTTGTTGAGGAGACAATCATGGAAGGATACGCAACATGTGATGCTGTTTTTATTAAATGCTTGTAATTAGAAGCAATGTAAAAACAAAGAAATGAGAAAGAGTAGGGAGCTTCATAAATGGGAAAATATGAAATTAAGTGAGTTAGGATGAACAGAAATAAAGTACACCAACACTTTGGAAATAAGTATGAATGCAAAGACATCACATACAAAAAGTGTGTAAGGTAGCGTGCATGATTTTGTCATTCATTTTTACCTAAACTACCAAATTTTGTGCATATGCAAAAGATAAGAAGTCAGAAAGTCCATATATTTGAGATAGTTGTCTCCCTGAACACTATTTTTTCCCTATAATTCCCACAATGACAGGGAACTATTTTTTTAAGACCTGGTGGTCTATTATTACTCAGAGCCACCACCATGTGTCACTTAGACTAATGTGACAACTCGCAGTGGCTACGGTTCTCTGCAGGGGCCCTGGATAAGATTGTGCAATTAGAAAGTCCAGCATGGATGGGAGGTGCTCCCAAGACCCTGCTGCTAGCTATTAGCATATTGATGGTTACTGGGGCATGGGGAGTCGCTTTTCCTTGGGGCTGTTGCTACTGGGACTCCCCATGGCCCAGTGGCCAACACACGCCCATGTATATAAGCAACATTACTCGAACTCTGTGGACTAAAAATAATAAATCAACACGCTTTAGAAGGATGGAGTTCTTGGGGAATTGGAGGTGTTGGATGAGGGTAAATATGATCAGGACGTGTCGTGCACATCTATGAACTTTTCTAAAATGCATATTTTTAAGTACTTTATTGGTTATTGAGAATAGTCAGCTGAAGCTGGCAAATTACCTATTGTAGTGTCACAAACATACAGTCTATCAGAAAGGCAAGACCCTTGTCATGGCAAAAAAGAAAAAAAAATTTTTTATATATTTAAGTAACATCTGCAAGCAAGTTCCAGAGCGGAGCGGCCGGGGAAAGGAGACCTCCCTGTGGGTTGCTCTGTCAAAGGAGCCTTACACTGAATGGAATGCCTCATTGTGTCTTTACTGCAGACTTGATAGGCCACACCTGGCTGCAATAGCCCGCCTGCTGCATCTTTACCACAGGTCTTTCTCTAACAGCCAAAGAAAGACAACAAATAACAAGATAGTTCTGGGGCTGGAAAGGTCTCTTCTCGGACTGCTTCCATTGCACCTAGCTCATTAGAAGAAGTCCCTGTGTACATCCTGACCTGTGGGAAATAAAATTTTAACCAGTCCATGCCCTAAAGCCACCCAAAGAGCTGCCTGATCCAAACCAGAAGTGCAGGGGGTTCACTGCCTGGAGAAAAATCCAGTCCCGTGAGAATTGGGGGACGAGAGACACCTGAGCAAATACATTTCTCTCAATTGTCACTCTCTCGGACTTTCCTGAGGCAGTGCATTCTCCCACAGGCTGCCTAGAGACAGCCTTCAGGCTGAGTAAGTGTACCAGCCAAGCATCTGGACTGCCTGTCTCCTCACAGGTCAGAGGGTATTCCCACTGTGAGGTATCGTGGCTTTTCCTAAGGCTTGCACCATCCAAGCAATGCTAGCCTCTGGCTCTGCTGGTAGAATCTAGGCTATGATTGATCTAGTGAGGGCTATGGGGTATGATCTTCCCTAGACCGCCAGATTTCTGCTTAGCCTAAAATGCCATGAGGACTGTTCTGACTTCTGTCACTCTGGAAAGGTCTGCATGAATTATGCATTAAAAAATAAGAACCCATTTTCAGGTCATTTTGCAGGGAAGGCTTAATTTGGTTTAAGGACCTACAAACAGCATAATGTGTTAAACAAGGCTTGGGCGTTTACTTTAAAAAATGTAAGACTACTTTGTAATATGTAAACACTGCACAGCATAAAACAACTTGAAATCTAATGCGATAGCCAGGTCAAACAAACCACACGAGACAATTCTTTATCTAATCAAAATTCAGAAAAGCTTCCCATCCCCAACAATTCCTGATACTATCTGTCAGAACTCAGTGACTGACTTTAACAGCATGTGACACGGAATTTTATAAGCTATTGAAGTTGACTAAAAGTGTAAATTGGCCATAGGTCTAATTCATGATAAAATAATCATAAAAAAATGACAAGTCTGAGAAGATGTGACCAAGGCAGAACTTGAAAACCAGAATGAGCTTGGGGGGGAGATGATTTAAATTTCTTAGCAGTAAAGGAATTTGCCTGAATTGTTAACCCAGAGCCAAGGCCCCCATGGCCTATTCAATAGTAAAGACTTTCCATTCTGTTTTCCCATCTGCTAAAATATGTTTCCTTTCCAACCTGTCTGGTGACTGCTCCTTAATGAGATCCTCTGATGTCTTTTTCTAGAGTCTTCCTTAGTACTCATGTATAGTACTCTACATCCCATGGTTGTTATCCTGAATTCCATGGTTGGTACCCTGCATCTAATGGATGATATCCAACATCCCATGGTTGGTACCCTGTGTGCTATGGTTGGTTCCCTAATTCCCATGGATGGTTCTCTGCATCCCTTGGTTAATATCTGACATCCCACAGTTGGTGCCCAGCATCCAGTGTTTGATATGCTGCATCTTATAGTTGGGACCCTTTGTCTACGAATAGTTTCCACTGATGGGTATCTCTACCACCGATAGCAAAAGGCCATTCTCCAAAGCCATGTGTATAACAACACTCAGAGGCTAAAGCAGGAGAATAGCTAGTCTGAGAATAGCTTGAGCTGCATAGCAAGGTTGAAGCCATCCTGAACTATATAGAAAATCCCTATAGCAGAGAGATCACAACAAGAGTTCCACTTCCCTAATTAGAAACCGAGTGTTTCTAAAAAAACTGTTCTCAGTAATTGTCCTGGCTGGTTTTATGTCAATTTGACACTCTCTAGAATTGTCTTGGAAGGAGGCTCTTCAGCAGCTGAGTTGGCCTGTGGGCAAGCCTGTGGTGGATTCTTTATTGGTGATTTTTGAGGGTCCAGAGCACCATCGGTAGCACCATCCCTGGGCTGGAGAATATGAGTGCTGTATGAAAGTAGGCTGAGCAAGCCGTGAAGTGCAAGCCAGTTCCTCCATGGCCTCTGCTTCCGTTTTCCTCTCCAAGTTGCTGCTGTTTTAATTCCTGCCCCAACTTCCATCGGTGATGGACCACTACCTGGAAAAGTGTAATATAAAATAAACCTTTTCTTCCCCAGGTTGCTTTTACTCGTGGTGTTTTTTTCACAGCAATAGAAACCCCCAATAAGACACTAATCATTTATATATTGAACCACCTCAAATGTTTATGGACATCCCCCTGACCCTGTTCTAAAACTGCCAACATAGATCCTTGGGTCCTTGCTGAAGACAGAGAGTGAGTTTTGCCTTGTGGCCTACAAGCCATTAAATACTGTCTTGTCCTTTACAGAGAATCTCCATATTGAAATTAAAGGATCCAAGATCCAGAAAGGGCAAGAACTGGCTACAGTCACCTCCCTGAAGCTGCAGGGCTGGCCCCCATCCTCTAGTGGATCATGCACCCTCTTACCCATCAGAGTTCAGCATATGCCTCCTAGCAGCTGAAAGCAAATAGGACTTTACAAGGAATGTGAGCTTGCCCATCACCATCACCATCACATCTGTCTTTCACATCTTAGTCTCTGTTGTTGTTCTCTAATGGAAATCCAATTTGTGTATGAAATTCAAACCTCACTCTCTGTCTTCAGCAAGAACCCAAGGACACTATGTGAGAAGCAGCTTTGAAGAGATAATTCAATCAATTAAATGTGGGCAGGGGTGAAAACCTGAGAAGAATTCCACGGCCTAATAATAGCTTATTTAAAAGCTCTGGCAAGGTCTCTTCAGCTTGACAGCTGGCCCTCACCTTCTCATCCCTTTGCAAAAACTCAACAAGCCAATCCATCTCCACCTGGAAAGCCAAGGCTGGCACAATGCTGTGTCAGGTGCCCTCTTTACCTGGGATCACAATTCACCTGCTTATACAAAGGTCAGACCAGCCATACAGCATGACTTCAGGTTTGAGTTAAGTTTCCTGGCTTTTAAAAGCAGCCTTGAAAAAGTCTTCAGTCTATGTTTACAGTGCAAGAGCCTTTGATTAGCATGATTTGTATTTCAAAGGTCATGGGCTCCACAGTCAGGAGTTGGAAATAGAAGCAGGGAGAGTGAAGGGCAGACCTGCCAGGCAACTTTCCCTCTGTGCTCATAACTATCCAACAGAACATTGATTATAAGGAGTTTGAGAATTTCCACCACTGTATGGATTATGTTTGGGCCATTGGAGTCCCAGTCCAGGTGTTTTGATAAACCAGGTCAAGGACATCCAGTGAGAAAGATGCAGACAGGCCAGTGAAAGCCAGAAATATGATTAGCTGAGAAGGGCAAGGCGATGTGGGCTGTCTTGGTCTCTGAGAAAGGTCATGCAATCAAGCACTCTCCCCACATCCATGCTACGCAGACCTCAGCTGAGGGCTCGTCATCTACGGTTTTATCTACATTCTTGTCATGTGCAATCTGTATTGGAACTGAGTTCTCGAGGATGAGGGTATGGTGGCCACAGTACTGGGCTCATTGTTGAAGCAGCTTCTTCCCATCTGATGCATGTGGGTAATATCTTCTCAGACCAGTGAGGCTTTCAGAGACCTCACAAATAGTGTTGATATTACTTTAGAAGATAAAAAATTCTAAGCTCTAAGAAGTTTTTGACAGTTTAATACTGCCTCAGAAATGAGAGGAAATCTGCTTCCCTAACATCTAGGAAGATGTGTTGGGTGTGAGGAGGGAAAGACCAAACAAGAACCATTTTTCCCGTGTGTTGCTTTCCTTTGGTTCCCATAATATGATACTCAACATCTCTTAGGCTTGGCACAATTCTCAGTGAACAAAGTGTGAGGCAGATGAACCAAGTCATCAGGATCCAACAAGAAGGACTTGAGCCCCACACTGCCCTAAAGGCATCACCTAACTCCTTGCCTGTTTCCACTCATGTGAGGTGATTTTAAAAGCAAGCCTTCCTTCCTTATTTGATGGGAGGATTCGCATGACCTGGTGTCTGAGTTTGACAGTCCCTGTACAGCACAGAAGGGGATTGAGGTGAGTCCATTCTTCAAGGAACACACAGTGCAAACTGTGGACCCCAAGGAAAAACTCTATCTTCATTTGAAAGCACAAGGCAGATGTTTGGACAAATAGCAGTGGCTCTCAAATATGACTACACGTAGGAATCCTCTAAAGAAACTTCTATTTATTTTTTAATTCTTGATTGTTGCCTCACACTATCAAGTTAGCTTCTTGGGATGGACCCTGTTAACAGCAGTTCCAGGAAACAGTCCCTGTGTAACTCTGGTAAGAAACTAAGTATAAGACTGTGAGTTTTTAAACCTCCTCAACCTCACAAAGGAATCCTTCCTTTTCTTTGTTATTTTCATGTTTTTGTGTGTTTGTAGGTGTTATACATGCTTCTGTTTGCAGATTGTGGTGCAGGTGTGTGGTACAGATGTGTGGAACAGGCTTGTGGTGCAGGTGTATGGTACAGGTGTATGGTGCAAGTGTGTGATACAGGTGTGTGGTGCAGATGTGTGGAAGAGGTGTGTGTGTGTATATGTGTGTGTGATACAGGTGTATGGTGCAGGTGTTAGGAAGAGGTGTGTGTGTGTGTGTGCGTGTGTGTATGTGTGTGTGAGATACAGGTGAATGGTACAGGTGTGTGGTGCAGGTGTGTGACAGGTGTGTGATATAGGTGTGTGATGTAGGTGTGTGGTGCAGGTGTGTGGTGTAGGTGTGTGTTATACATATGTGGTGCAGATGTGTGGTACAAGTGTTTAGTGCAAGTGGGTGTGAGTTGCATGCAGAGGCCCAAGACAGATATCAAGGATTATCCTCTAATATCCTTTCCCCTCAGGTATTGAGGCTGGTGTTTATGAACAATCTTACTAGCAATTTGCTTTGGAGATCCTGTCTTTACTTGTGAGGAATGGAATTAGGTGAGTTCACTGTACCCACTTGGCATTTGTGTGAGTTTCTAGGAAGATGAACTACAATTCCTATGCCTGCACAATGAGTTCTTGAGTCATTACCTCAAGAATACCCTTTCACCCTCCTCCAGATGCTACCCTGCCCTCAAACACCTTAGCTGTGCCATGTCATTTCAGCATAGGACAGGAGCGTTCTGTGAAATGCAAAAACCTTATAATTCCCAAACCGCAATACTTAGCAAAAAACAATATCTCTGTATCAACAACTTTGCTGTCACTAATGTGATAAAAATGCCTGACAAAGGCAACTTACGGGAGGAGGGATTTAAGCCTCCCAGACTGAGAGTACATTCCACCATGACGGGAAAAGCATGGCTATAGGAAGGGAGGGGGCAGCTGGCCCTATTGCCTCTGTAGTCAGGAAGCAAGAAAGGTGGGTGCTGGTAATCAGATTACTATCTGCTTTTTGTTTAGTCCAGAATCCCAGCCCATGGACATTTAGGATGAGTCTTCTTATGTCAATTACCCTCATCTAGAAAATCCCTCTGACAAACTGGATGTCTATTTCTATGGTGACTCTAAGTCTCAACAGGTTGATGATCAGTGTTAATACACTGTCTTATCCACGAACTTCTGAAACTCCAAAAGTTGGAGTATTTAGGCCAGTTTGACATCTAATGTTCTCTCCAGGATCCTTCAAGGATTCGTTCTGGAACATGGTCTACAAACCACATTATCAATCTCATCTTAATGGAATCAATACTTAGTACTTCTCCTTAAAAGGTCATTCCAGAATATGGTCAAATACTTGCAGTGGCCTACTTAGCACAAGTGGTTGTTTTCTTAGGTTATTGACTAAACAGAATGATACCTTGTTACATAAGACGTTTTCCTTTGGGGTTATGCTAGGGTTGGACGTTATGCACACCAGGAAAGCACTCTACCACTGAGCTACACTCTAGCACCTGGTGTCTGACTTTTCAGAGCATCTAACATTGTTCGGCTTGGCCTGGCACAGTCTCGGAAGTTTTCCAGAAACACCTGCCAAGTCAAGTCATACTTGTTCTGTGTTCAGTTTTTCGGGACAACTTTAGGATGCAATTCATCCAGCTAACACAAAAATTTTATTGTAGGCATTGCCTTCACTAATCTCATTAAGTCAGTGGCTTAAAAAGTGTTTTGTAAGGTCAATGGTGAGGTTTAAGGAACTCCATGAGAGACATCTACCCATGTGAGCAAATATGCTCAACTGGTCTCGTTGTAGGACTTTTGCTAACTTCTGGCAGTGTTCTAATTGTAAAATTCTCTGATTGGCTGCCTAGCACTCTCTAGAGAAACCAAGGTCAACCTCAGGTCTCTTCCTTTTGATGAAGACAGGCAGGTGGCTGTCAGTCTTACCTTTTCCAGGATGATCTAAAGAGATTGATGGTCTATTTAGAACTTTATATGGTTTCAAATGTCAGGCCAGCAGCTCATTTCAAACTAACGCTACTTTTGTGACTTTTAGGGGATGGTTTGACTGACTCTATCATTCTGGAATCTCTGAGTCCCCAGAGCTTGTTGATGATAGCGCACACTTGGAAATCACATTCATGTTTTAATAGTATTTTAAAGTCATGGGTTCCTCTAATCTCCAGATCTTAAATCATTTTAACTCTCACAGGCTTGATATATCTTTCCCATTAGTGCCATCTAGTTCTATTTTTAGATTTTCTTTTCATTGAAAAATGTTTTTCTTTTATGGAAAATGAAAACAAAAATAGGAATGCTGAGCTCCAGGTTCCCTGCCGTATTATCTTGACCGTCCCATTTGCCATGATAACCCATGCACGTTGCTCAGCAGTAGGCTTGGTTCCTCACTCAATGCAGCTTCATGGTACCCTATGTCATCAAGATACCTAGGATGGTCTATTGCATCACCACAATTCTTAGAAACCCCTTCACAATGACTGTGCTGAGCCTATGTTCAAGGTCAGCCTTGGGTGACATTACTAGGTCATCAATTCTCTGTTCATACGTTTAGCAGCCACTCTGGCCTCTGGCCCCTAGAAACCAGGAGCAAATATTCTCACCTCCATTCCAACTTGTGAGCGTCTAACTCTAGGGTTCTCAGACTCTTTATCTATAGAGCTGAACAACTATTTTTCTGGCTCTGACATCTTCTGATACTATCTGCCAGACCACCATTTTAATACGCCAAAGAAAAAGCTGGACAAAGTACATTAGAATCCAAGAATAGCCAAACAGAGAAATCACAAGCCAGTCCTCAGAAGGTTTTGGTGCACTAGCTCCACCAGCCAGGCTCTCTGGCCAAGTAGGGCACTAACTGGGCTGCTGTGGACTGCTCCTTGTGCCTGTTCTCTAAGAGGCCCTGACTTTAGCTAGAACCATTTTATCTTCCTTTCTTGATTTATTTCTAGCTGTCTTTCTGACATAGATCTTCCTTTCCTTCTCAACGGGAACATCACTAGATGTACTTTTCCGTGGGGTGTCCTTGTAATAAAGTCAACTGAGCAAAACCCAGAGGGGAGGATCCTTTCATATGTCTTTTGGAAAGAAAGAAAACAATCCACGCAGAGCAGAGCAACAATGTTCTTTTAGAAATAGCCCTCTGTGGTAAAAGAGATTACACAGAGAAGGACAATTCTGTGATTCAACCTGAGTACAAAAGCCAGAATTTCTGCCAACACAGGATGGAGGCGACAAGCCTGGGATAGACAGCTTGGATTTGTCGACATATAAGGAACCTGTCTTCTCTCACCCAAGAGGCTTTGCCATTTCCCGATCTTGATTCAAAGGCAACTCTTTCCTCTTCATAGCTCCCTATTCCAATCTCATAGAAATGCCCTACACCAATCTTTCCAAGACAGTTCTCAGAAAGTATGCTGAGCTAACCCACCCACAGCTACTTGTATGCTTCCTGGTATGAGAATCAGCATGCAAGGATACTTAAATATAGCATCCTTGGGCCCCCACATATCCTCCCCAAACCCTCGACCCCCATCCAGGCTGTGTTTTATGTGGGTTACAGCCTGAATAATCACAGTTTGAAGTGGCAGTGTTTGTAATTCTGTCGTGTTGTTGAGAAACACAGACAAAGGTGCCCCAGGATAAAACTGGGGCAACCTCGAGACTGGGGCCTGGCTATTTGCCTCACTGTGTATATGATAGAACGTAGTATTTCTGTCTCCATGAACAGATTTGGAAGTTTGATCTTTATATAGATCTTCTAAATTACAGAAAGAAAAAGAAAATGTGTAATTGACTGCTCACGAGAAATTTAGCATTTCAGCATGAACATGTTATGGAGCTATCGAAGCTCTACATATTCAATGATTTTTTTCCTCAAAAATAAAACTGACCAAACATGGCAGATGATAGGAATTAAGGAAGGAGAAGGTATGTGGGGGGCACTACAGTTTCATTAATTTTTCTACAATTAATTTAATTAATTTTACTATAATTCTAGGACATAAACTTTATTTAAAAAAAAAAAAACTGACCACAAGTTTGTATGCTGTCTTAGGCTTTCTACTGCTGTGAAGGGACACCATAACCATGGAAACGCTTATAATGGAAAACATTTAATTGAGGCTGGCTTACAATTTCAAAGATTTAATCCATTATCATCATGTCAGGAAGCATGATGTCATGCAGGCAGACATGGTGCTAGAGGACCTGAGAGTTCTATATCTTTATCCTCAGACAGAAGAAGTGAATGTCATACTAGGCCTAGCAAGAGCATTTGAGACCTCAAAGTCCACCCCACATAACATGCTTTCTACAAAAGGCTACACCTACATCAACAGGGCAACACCTTCTAGTGGTGTCACTCCCTATGGTTCAAGCAGTTAAACACATTGGTCTGGGGGAGGGGGGTATTCCTAGTCAAGCCATCACAAATGTCCTAAAAAACCATGAGATCTGACTATGTAAACATACAAGCAGATATATCTTGTTCACGTTTTCCTTAAATGTTGTTACCTGCAAACCCTGTGACATAGCCATACCCTTGCTAAGCACCAAACTATGTGATTGGAAGACAGTGTCCTCAGAGAATTTCACCAAAAAAAAAAGGGTTCCTAACACTTCTGTTTTCATAATCTGTGTAATGGCAGGGCACATTCAGTAGTCCACCTCAACCAGTGGCTTTCATTTCTCTAAACCTTGCTTCTAAATCCTGGGAACAGATTACCCAATGTAAGTACCTGGCATCATTACTGAGGATTGAGGGCAGACATCCAAGAGAGACCATTATAATTTCACCCTCCTGTTTCCCATTTTTTAAAGAATTTCATTTTATTAATAGATTCAATTTAAGATTATTTATTATGGAAAATCTCAAATATATATGAAATAAGCAAATGAAAATATTATAAATCTTATCTCACCAAATTACAACAATAATAAACTTACACAATTGTTTTATCTATAGCTCCATTTTTGTCCTTTCCATGAGATAAACCCCTACATTTTACCAGTTTATCTGTGATTTTTTTATGCATGTTTACCTAAGAACTCAATTTTTAATACTACCACAATGTCACTAACAGACCAAACCAATCTAGCAATGATTTATTCATATTATCCAGTAGCCATTGTTCAAGTTTCTAATTTTTGCATATAAGACACAGTATAATAGCTTGCTTGAATTATAATATCTGCACATTTCATTGGAAATGACCCCTTAAATTATTTTCCTCCAAATGCCCCAGACTGCTTGCTGCTGCTGTTGAAGTAAAGCTTTGGGTCTCACAGATGTTCTAGTAGTTCTGATTTTGTTGATCACATCTTCAAAGCACGGCCTACCTTGCTTTTTGATCTCATTTCCTACAAATAGGAACTTGGACTTCCTCAGATTCTTGCTTTTACTTTTTTCTTACAAAAATAAATTAGAAAGTACAAAAATATTTTTACTTCGTGAATGGATATTGTATAGAAACAAAGATATATAAGTAGTAATATAACAGCTGGATGAGTTTTCCCAAAGCTGAATGGACCCATGTAACCAACACCTAGAAGAGGACTCAGAATACCATGTCATCCAACCCAGAAACCTCCTGCATATTTTTATGGACTGAGCTGCCCCAGAGTAATAAAGCAGGGGCACAGTATTTACTCTGAATCTTGTGCAAACAAAATCATGCAAGTGGACTCTTTCTGGCTCCTTCAGAACTAAAGTACTGCAATTGTATTCTGTGAATATCCATATACTTCCTCTGATCACTACAAATGGATATTAAATCAAACCTTTAAGATGTGCTCAGTAAAATAAGGCAAATGATCTGTCACATGAGAAGCTACAAAAGTGACCAATAGCTCAAAATGGTCAGATCCTCTCTGTAAAAGGCACATCTGTTTTTCCAACGGGCGATAAGACCACCATGATGCTTCCCAAGTGCCATCAATTCAATGAGTCTTACAAGATAGTGAAGATGTCCTCTACAGCCAGGCAGTGCTGAGATTGCACCTGGGGTGATCATCACACACAATTACATAAAGATCAAGATTGTGTGTGTGTGTGTGTGTGTGTGTGTGTGTGTGTTCATACGACCAAATCCAAATCATATTGGCCACACACACAACCAAAGAAAAGTACCAGAAGGTGCTATGTGCTTGTTTACAGACTAGTTGTAAGCTAAATTGTAGATAAAGGAGCCTGATGCAGATGTGTTGTCAAAGAAAACCTTTAAGAAAGATGGTAGCATGTCCTGTACCTTGATGTATATAACTCAGAGTAGGTGTGTTGACTGTTTGAAAGGATAGGCACGTAGATGACAACGCCTGTATCATCCCATCACTGTGAACCAGGCATAGGCCTGCGAGATTTAAGAAGAAACACATACTCGGGTTAATCGTGTAAGAGAATGCCATCCAGGCTTTACTGAGATCTCCTTATATACAAGAGGCAAAAGCAGTGGAAAAGTACTAGAGCAGGTAGAAGACCCCCAACCAGGAACCAGGAAATAACATCATGAAAAGTCCTGGCCCCAAAACAGGGGCCAAGAGCCGCTACCAAAGGTGTAAACAACTTCTTGCCATAGCAGGCTGAAAGGCTCAGCAAGAGAGGGAAGGGAAACACCCCAAGGTGGGGCCCAACACAGAGATGGGTGATAAAACCCTAAAGTACTCCTTTATCAGAGTCCCAGAGATACACATCAGTATTTGAAACTTCATATGGAGTCCGATGTGGGGCATAAACTCAGTGGTGGTGGCATACACCTTTAGCCCCAGCACTTAGGAGGCAGAGGCAAACTCATCTCTGTAAGTTGGAGGCCAGCCTGGTCTACATAGAGAAACCTTCACTGGAAAAACAAAACTAATAAAATAAAATAAATCTTTAAAAACTAACGAGATACTATAAAAATATTATAAAAATCTAGAAATGCACCAGTATATATGATACATCTAATTACACAACCGATCTTAAGAGGAGGACATACATAAATTCCCTGCGCTTGAGAAGTTAAGGTAAAAGAATCAGTTCAAGGCCAATCTCTGTGTCCTAGTAATTTGAGGACTGTGTGAGTACCAAAGAAAACCTAGAGATGAGGAGGGGAGGGGAGGGGAGGGGAGGGGAGGGGAGGGGAGGGGAGGGGAGGGGAGGGGAGGGGAGGGGAGGGGAGGAGAGGGAGCTATAAAAGGCAGAGGAGGTGGTCTTTGTAAAGGGGTATAAGTGAGCTGATGTTGATCAGTATGGTCCAGTCTAATCAACATTTACATGCTGCTTCATAACTGCGGTTTTCCCATTCTCATCTCCCTTAGAAACCTTACAAACTGACTTGTTTCTTTGGGCTTTCACAGTAGTCGGTTCTGCTGAGTAAGCCAGGCCATGCTTGGCAGCGTCCCAGAGAACGTGACTGAGTTTGGCAGTGGGAATCCACAACTTAAGGCCACATCATCTGAGAACATGGCTGGGATGGCTTCCAGTAAGCAGAGAGGCACCAGTTTAATGTTTCTGCGTCAGTGTGGAAGACGGGAGAGAAACTGATACTTGAGTTATATGGGGAATGCAAAGGTGAGCAAGAGCCATGGAGGAAGCACTGTTAGAACACAGCTGCTCAGAACACTCTTCTCCAAAGAGACCTCTGAGAACACAACTCAAATAGACCTCACAATTATTCATTTCACCCAAATCCCAGCCGCGTTCAGCGGCACGGAAATTTCTACACAAAAGGCTTTGCCTGCATCTGTTGGAGAGTATGAGAAGCAGAGGGAGGTTAAACATGCAAATGACACTGCAAAATTCATTACCGAGGCTGCCGAATTCCCAGCCCCCTGCTTTAGGGAGCCCCGCCTGCCGAGGATAAAAGAGAATAAACATCAAAATCCCTGGCAGCCTGTCCCAGCCTCGGGCTTCCTGCGTGAGAATCAGGTGCTGCAGGAAGACTGCAGATGCGCGGCTGCTGACGTAGCCCAGACCTCTCAGACTTTCTAACATGAGGGAAATACACAGATAGAACACTGATGTTAACCAAACACTACTGCTGGTGAATCATCAAGAAACTTAAAGCAATCCTCAGGTGTACATACAATTTTACCATTTACTCAAGACAAAAGCAAACTCACATACTAAGGAGATGACTGTGCTTCTTTGCTTTTACATGAAGAATTAAATTCTCACTGAATCTGCTTGATACTTCAAGACAGAGAGCATCCCACTGCTCTTTTAGAATTTGTGGCTATTTTGATTTGACGGCCATTTTGGAAATTGTCAGAAATCTGTTTTCAATCCCAAAATTTATTTAATTCATTTTTTTAACAAAATTCAAGTCAGCGACCCCAAGTATAATTTTTGAAATAAAAAGTTCTACATGATACAACACAATGGTATTATCAATTTAATATTTACATGCTGACAAATGGCGATTTAAAATGTTTAAAAGCCTTTCTTTCTAATAATTAAAATATTGTTTCTATAATAATATAGAATAAGAATATATAAGAATAAATATATATTCTTATAGAATATATTCTTGTAGAATATATATTATTTCTACAAGAATAGAAACATACTGCCATTCATAAGGTGTGGGGGTCCTGGATTGGAGGCAAGCAGTTTCGAGCATTTGTTAGGGCTGCACGGCATGACGGCATGCACAGTGCATGATGCACTTAAGCATAGACTGTGAGGGTTGAACAGTATGATAGCATTGACAGTGTAAAGTACACTTACATGTCTGAACCCAGGCTGCCGTGAGGCCGTGTGATACCGCACAGATGTGCCCTGCTAGAAACTCTTCAAATCATCTCACAGTTCATTTTTAATTAAGTTTTGGTCGTCAAAGACTCAGAAACCTTCAACGTTATACAAAATTTTTTATGACCCACAGTTTAAGGAGCTGTGGTATGGACAAAACTTAAACTGGCCACCCTATCCAAGATTTTCCAGTTTAATGAATGAAGCTCTAAAGAGAGAAGCTGCTCTCCGTCCTGAGCCAGTGAGCCTCTACTTCAGCGAGGTTCAGGCACAGCTCTAAGGGCAAAGGTTAATCTGTTAATAAGGTCAAATACACTCAGGTTATAAGTTCTGCTGCTCTCACCTTCTCAGCTGATATCGGTTGCTTGCTGGAGGAGTCCCTGTTGTTTTAGGCCTATCCACCCTGGTTTCCTGGGATACCTTTTTACCACTCTGATGTGTGTCCCTCCTTTCCGTATGTGTTCCCAACAGCAGGCATATTTTTTTGCAGGACTGAGACAGACTTCTGAGAGGGAGAACAAGAGACTGAGCAGAATGCTCATGAAGATACAGAGGCTCCTTGGGAGATCATAACCTATGACAGAGGGACTCAGATTATGGAAGCTCTGCCTCTTGCCTTAGCCGGAACACAAGTCTGTGTGCCTGGACTTCTATGAGATTTTCATTAAATATTTCCCAAGGCCAGCTTGTATCATCCTTGTAAGCCAGGAAGCCAATGAGAAGGACAAACTATTGTCTGTACCTGACATCTTTCCTTCATAGAAACCTAGCAGGAAGGTCTCCTCCACACACACACACACACACACACACACACACACACACACACACCTTCTGCAATAACAAACAGGCAGTGGACAGCACATTAATAGACTCAGAGAAAGGGAGCTGGAGATGTGGACCCCACTGGTGATCTTTAAGCTTTCCAGCCAAAATGCTTCCTAATGAATGGAGTGTGTGGAGAGGAATATTAATGACCAGCTCATCTGAAATGACCATTTGTGTTTGTGGAAAGACAGTGTGCAAGCAGATCTGTACGTGAAGGGACCAGGCAGCAGAAAATGAAAGAAATGTGTGATTAAGGCAGAAAATGAGGCTGAAAGGTCAAGAGACAGACTGCATCCTTCAATAGCCGTGGTGTTTAAATGTGGTCTACATGCCAGACAGCAGCCTCACTTGAGAACTTATTAGAAATGCAAATCCTCCTGCTACCCTCACAGCTCTTAGAATATGAGTTCAGCAACCTCGTGAGTGTTTCTGATGAACACTGCTGTTTGACTCACTAGTCTAAGCTATAAATCTCATGGAAACAGCCACTATCAAATGAGTAGCTGTTACACTCGTGTAAATACCAGGTGTTATGAGGATAAACGGCTCAGACTTCACAGAGATGGTATTGATCTGTTTGGGTTTTCGGGTTTTATTATTGAGCTTTAAGGCCTTAAAAAGAAACATTAAGGTCCCCATCTCAGGAACAAGACTCCCTGGTGTATAAGAAGTGAGGGACATACTGGTCCCAATCTGCAGTGGCTGTCTGGGCTTCCCCTGTCCTATGAACAGAGTATCATACACCTGCCAAAGCCTTCTTAGAGAAAATGCTTCCGTTTGAAGCATTTTCAATCTACCACAGCTTCTGTCCTTGTTTGTTGACCTGCCTCTCTCTGGGGACTTCACAGGACAGAGGGTGATTTCAGAGAAGAAATAGCTGGAGATATACAATTGTGGGTATATACCAGATTCCAGGGGAGACACTTTACCAACTGCAGAGACTGGAGTAAGGCAGGAATCACCAGAAAAAAAAACCACATCCATCCAGATCACATAACTGACAATCACTCTGGCAGACCCTGAAGAAACTACAGCAGAGCCCAGGGGCGGAAATAATCTACCCAGAGGCACCCATGTGCATGGCAATGTGCAAAGCAATAAAGAGAACATGAGCAAAAACAAGGATGACTAAATAATGCAAATGTCTGTGGCACTGTGCTCCAGGAAAAAGCATCCTAAAGACTCAGACCCACAAGGAGTCCACCACGCAAACTCTGGGTCCAGTTTCAGCTCTCTAACTGTCCACGTCCCTCATGTAGACTACTTTGGGTGTCTCTTCACTGCTCTGAGTACACATAATTCTAATCCCCATCTCAAGATTTCTCCTGACAACACATTTCCTATTGCCAGCTTATGTTAAAGACAGTGACATTCTCAAAGTGATACAGGGAATTAATGACTGAACAGACCCTGGAGAAAGCCAAGTTCAGATGCTTTAGGGATCCTTAGTAAAGGCTTACCCATTCCTTAAGGTGAGCATCACTACATTGTCACATTTCCCTGAGACCAGTGGAAATTACCCAACAGATAATTTAAAGAGCATTCCTTATATACAACAGAGGAATTGGGTGGGGTGGGGGGGATCAAGATAGGCTTCATCAGAGCCTGTCTGCAAAGGCTGCCTTCGAGGTGCTGAGAGTAGGCCTCAGATAGGATTCCTCCTTAAGGACAACAACCTTTGACTTTTCTTTCTTTTTGACATATTTTTCATACACTATATTGATCATGTTTTTCTCTTCTCCAACTCCTCTCATCCACCCAACCCATTCTCTCCCTCCCCCCCCCTCTCTGTCTCTCTCTCAAACAGTCAAACAAACTAACCAGCAATAATTAAAAGAACAAACTCAGGAAACACACACAAAATTCATCAAAACACAAAATTAGAAATAACGATATATAAACATATACATAAGCAAAATGTTGGTAGGACAAAAAAAGCAATCTGAGGAAAAACATGTACAAAAATACAATTGAGTTCATGTTGTGTTAGCCGTCAACTGTTGGATGTGGACCAGCTCCATAGAGTGGTTACGGTACACAGTGGGACTCCATTACCGAATACTAATGTATCCTTTGCTAGCAGATATCACTTGCAGAGAGTGTCTTATGTCCTCTTCTCCCTCTTCGAGCTGGGACCCTATCTGGCTTGTACTGGCACAGACCCTGTGGGTGCTGCCAGTATCTGTGAGTTCATTTGTGCATCAGCCTTATTGTGCTTCCTTAGATGCATATCCATCTTTGGCTCTTACAACCTTTCTGCCTATCTCCCTGAGCCCTGAGAGGAGGGGTTGATGAAGACCTCCCATTTCAGACAACGTTCCATAATCTGCCTGCTACTTCCTGCACAATATATAGGTGTAAGTCTCCATGTTAGCTCCCATCTACTGAGAGAGGTGCTGATCTATGGGCATAGCAGAATGTGGTTAGGAGTCTCCTTATTGCAATGTTCCTTTATTAGAGAACAGTAGTTTTAAAAAGAAAAAAAAAAAACACTTTGCCTTTTTCTTTGTTACTGAATCCCAGGGATGTCTCATTTGTAATCTCTGTGCCTTTAGATCCATAACTGCAATAAAGTTGGAGGGAGCCGGTCTTAGGTGGGGCCTGAAAATTATGTTTTCCTACAGCTATGACCTCTGCGAGCGTCAGGCTTCAACAGCTGTGTGCCGTAAACATGTTCTGGATTTAGTGCTTTTTTTCTTTTATGCGATCTCCTACAAGTGACAAAGCTATAAAATGACACAGTTGGACAAACAGTTGAAGCAAAGAGCCTCGTTTTATGTGAACTGGTCACCTTGTTCCCACTGTGTCATCCAGCCTTGGCGTGCCTTATTGCTTTGAGTCCTGATGGGGAGGACTCAGTCTCTGTTCTGCAGCTGCGCAGAAGCAGTTGCAACCAGAGGGTGCCGCCTTCATCAGCTTTTCCCAGGACAGCTAGGTTGACTTCCACTGCCTTATGACCAGGCTTCCTTCTTGCTGTTCACTTGCATTTTTAGATGTGAACTGAAAGGGTGGCAAGGGGGAAAGCCAGACTTTCTTGGGTTTGAACTTTAACAGGAGAGGACACTGGAGCATTGATAGACCCACTGTGAAGAAATTGCTCTTCTGAATTTTTAGCACAGGATGGAAGGTGTAAGCGGGTTACATATAAATTCGTCTCTGCTGGTCATTGCTACTGAACCTCCCCCTGCAACTGCCACAGGACCCTGAGCTCACAATCACTTTAGTTGTCCTGTGAGAGCAGGGAGCATGGCAGTCATGATGAGTGCCCGTGGAGGTGACTCCCTAGCTGGATTGTTGACTCTTGTACCTGAGACCTACACTTAGGAGTCGTGGAGCTAGAGAAACTTTCCCACGGTATTCTGGGATAGTTCACATCAGTCCAAGCCAAGTTCAAGGCACAGAAAACAATGAGGCAGCAGCACAAAGACTTGTTCTTCTGGCAAGCAGTGCTCACTCATGGGTTAATACAGGAAAATCAATCAATTATGTTTTTTCTTAAAGGGAACGTGTAAAAAATGGTTTAATTATCTGAATTTTTAATATAATTTAAGCCATAAAGTGAAAATCACACATCAATCTATTAAGAATTCTTCGAAGAATACCTTGAAAAGAAATTGCTGACAGGAAATGTCCTCATCTCTAAAATAAAGGTACTGTTGGCATGCGCAGGCAGCAGCATCCAGAACGACAAACGAGTGCTGCTAGGGGTGCACTAAAATAACTCTGCACATTAACAAAGAGAACTTCAAAATTAACTTATATATTGTGTTACTCGGGAATCTTATTTGCAAGCATCACACTCTGGCTGATTTAATCAGAAAATGAATGAATTGAAATTCTATCAGCTGCTTGCAGAGCTGAGTCATTTTGAAGGCTGGAAATGGGCAGGAACCGGAAGATGAGAGAACACCCTGGCTAGAGCCACTGCCACTCCACAAGACGCCTAGAGTGAGTACTCGGAGTCTGAGGTCCTGGATATCCAGACCCCAGGAGTACACAGCGTCTTCCCCCATGATCCAATGTAACTGCTCCTGGCTTCCTGCATTGCTGCTTCCACAGAGAAAGAAACTACACATTGCTCTCACCTTGAATCCCCAGTGCATGACTTGGACGCTTTGGCGGATCCATTGCCAGGGCCTGGTCAAGTACAACAAAACAGCTAACTGCTGTTATATCTGAGTGAGCGAGCATCTGTTTCTCTCCAGACTCACAGCTGTAGAAATGAGTCAGGACAGCTCATGTTACATTCAAATGACAATGTACCTCCCAAAGTTTGATGGGTTAACAGAAATCAGTTTGATATTTGATTCCATTGTTTCTCTTATGAATTGTACACCCAAGTTTGATAAGCGACCTGTCTTCTCTCCATCTCATGTGAGTTCCTCTCCCTCTCATCCTAGAACACTACCTGAAAATGGTCTCTGGATGGAAAACAGAAGAGCATCATGGGAAGGAGAGGGCATGATGAGAACACATTGGTGCTTAATAACTTGAAGTGACATTCATCACTTCCACATAGACTTCAGTTGCTAAAGTAAACTACTATGCCAAACTCAGAGGGGTTCAGAGAAACATGATCCAGCCAGATTCTTAAATAAAGAAAATATTCCATGAATAACATTAATGAACTGCATGTGGGGTTTTTGAAGTTATGAAGAGGACTCGGATATTAGGCAGTGCAAACTTGACATACACATTCCATAGGATTACAGGTCTTATTGTATGATGATTCCAGGCACTGATGCTCTTGACTGCCTTGCATCCAGTATCCACTAAACTTACTTGGTGATCCTGCTTCTAATATTATCTCCATTTAGATGAGGAAGTTGATGCTGACATCGATTATGCAATATGCACATCAGCTCACATTGGGGAAGGGAAGAGCTAAGATTGCAAATCATAGTTAATGAGATGTATATAAACTAAAGACAGAAGTAAAATATGTCTGTCTTTGATAGACCATAGGACAAAGTCAGGTTAAGCATTGAAGGGGCATTTTTTTTCACTGCATCTCATCTCTGTCCCCCTGTCCCTCCAAGTCCCCTCCATTTTTATTCCTTTCTCTCACTCCTTCATGTGCCTGGCCCAAGACTCTTTCGTTAAGCCTCTGACAATAGACTGTGCACTAACCACATATGGATTAGAACACAGTAATTTGATGTTGGCTACTGGTTTGGTGTATATTGCTTTTGCTATGTTTAGGTTTGGGCCTTATCTTTCCATAACTTTTATCATGAAGGGGTGTTGGATTTTGTTAAATGCTTTCTCAGCATCTAATGAAATGATTGTGTGGGTTTTTTTTCCACTAGTTTGTTTATATAATAGATTACATCGATGGATTTCCATATATTGAACCATCCCTGCATCCCTGGGATGAAGCCTACTTGAGCATAGTGAATGATCATGTTGATGTTTTCTTGAACTCTGCAAGAATTATTTTTTGAGTTTTTTTGCATTGACACTCATGAGGGAAATCTGTCTCAAGTTCTCTTTCTTTGTAGGGTCTTTATATAGTTTAGGTATAAACGTAATTGTAGCTTCAAAACAAGAATTGGCCAGTGTTTCTTCTGTTTCTATTTTGTGGGCTATTTTGAAGAGTATTGATATTAGGTTTTCTTCGAAGCTCTGATAGAATTCTCCACTATAGCCATCTGGTCCTGGACCTATTTTTTTTTTGATGGGACTGTTTAATGACTGCTTCTATTTCTTTAGAAGTTATGGGACTGTTTAAATGGTTTATCTGATCCTGATTTAACTTTGGCACCTTGTATCTGTCTAGAAAATTGTCCATTTCTTCCAGATTTTCCACTTTTGTTGAGTATAGGCTTTGGTAGTAGTAGGATCTGATAATTTTTTGAATGTCCTCAGTTTCTGTTATTGTGTCTCCCACTTCATTTCTGACTTTGTAAATTTGGATACTGCCTCACTGACCTCTGGTTATTCTGGCTTTGGGCTTATCCATCTTCTTGATTTTCTCAAAGAACCAGCTCCTGGTTTTGTTGATTCTTTTTTTTTTTTTTTTGGTTCCTTTTTTTGGAGCTGGGGACCGAACCCAGGGCCTTGCGCTTCCTAGGCAAGCGCTCTACCACTGAGCTAAATCCCCAACCCCGGTTTTGTTGATTCTTTGTAGAGTTCTTTTTGTTTCTACTTGGTTGATTTCAGCTCTGAGTTTGATCATTTTCTGCCATCGACTCCAATTGAGTGTATTTGCTTCTTTTTGCTCTAGAGCTTTCAGGTGTGCTGTCAAGCTGCTAGTGTATGCTCTCCCCAGTTTTGTTTTGGAGGCACTCAGAGCTATGAGTTTTCCTCTTAGCACTACTTTCATTGTATACCAAGAAAATTAAGTGCCTTAATTTTCATTGAATTCTAAAAAAGTCTTTAATTTCTTTCTTTATTTCTTCCTTGACCAAGTTGTGATTGAGTATAGCATTGTTCAGCTTCCGAGAGTATGTGGGCTTTCTGATGTTTTTGTTCTTATTGAATACCAGCCTTCATGGTGATCTGATAGAATGCATGGGATTATTTCAATCTGCTTCTATCTGTTGAGGCCTGTTTTGTGACCAATTATATGGTCAATTTTTGAGAGGGTACCATGAGGTGCTGAGAAGTCCTGGTTTCTATTGCTTAGTTTCCTGTGTCTACCTCTTGCCATCTGGCTATCTCTGATGGTAGTTAATCTTGCTGTCTCTGACTGGAGCTTGTCCCTCCTGTGGGCCTGTGAGCCTGTGATCTTAGGAGTGAGGGTGCTCCTGGTAGACCATCTCTCTGTAGGCAGGTTTTGGGTTCAAGAGCTCTGTGACAGCTCCTGCTCTGGGTGCAGATAGAGACCGGAAGGGTCCTGTTCTAGGCTGCCCTATGGCTCTTGCTCCCCGTGTGCTCGCAGGGTGTTTCTCCTTGGATAGTCAATGGGGAGAAAGTAGGGAGAAAGTGGGGTCTCTCCTGTGGTCTGTGGACTTAGGAGGGAGAGTGCTCCTGGCAGACCGGCTCTCTGCGGGAAGGTTCTATGTCTGAAGACTGTGGAAGAATCCTGTTCTGGACACAGATGAAGACCAGAAGGACTTATTAGTCTTCTCATGTAAGCAGTCTCAGCCACCCAGAGTCTGTCTTTCCAGATATTGCATGGTTAAAATAATTGCAAGATATGGAATTCAAATACCAGTAAAAACATTATGACGATAATTACATCTTGCATATAAAAATTTTATAAAAATATTAGATAAAGAATTCTGTTTGGGGCTGAAGAGATAGCTCATGGTTAAGAGTACTTGTAGTTTTTGTAGATGACCAGGATTTGGTTTCTAGCACCAACACTAGATGGCTCATAGTTTCTAGTATCCCCAGGTCCAGGGGTCTGGTGCTTCTGGTCTCCACATAAAGTGCATGCATTTTGCACACTACACTACACACACACACACACACGCACACACACACACACACACACACACACACACACACAATAAATCCTGAAAAATAGACATCTACTCTGAAAAGAAGCATGAGAAACATTGTTAACATTTGTTTATCCAAAGAGCAAAGCAGATCAGGGATCCCTAACTAGTAGGGAAATACTAAGAGGATTATCCTTTCTATGTTTCCTCTAAAACAATACCAGATAGACCAGAACTTTTTGAGTGTCATAAACTATTTCTCTTGGTGTTTCCTTTCTACCTTGTCTAATATTTATGATAGTTTTCAGGTATACGGGAGAAAACTAAATACTTGTGTGTGGGGGAGCATGTGTGTACATGTGTGCATAGGTATGTGTGTAGGTCAGAGGTCGTTGTTGAGTATCTTTTTGAGTTGCTCTTTATCTTATTGTTTGAGATAGGGTCTATCATTATTTCAGGGCTCACTATTTGGACTGGCTAGTCTGGTAGCCCCAGAGACTCTCCTGTCTCCACTTCTGGACTAGAATTTGAGACATGTACTTTTTACATCAGTTCCTGGGGACTAAAGTTGGTGCCTCAGATTTATACTGCAAGTGTTTTACTGACTGAGACAGTTACATAGCTCAACTTTTCCTTTTTATAGAAATCAGAAAGTGTAACTTTTCTGAATCATACAGCTCTCTAAGCTTCAAAATCTCTCCCCATTACCACTGAGTTGGCTCTACACAAAGCAGACTTTGGCAAAAATTTCAGCACACCACTAATCCAGATGTGCCAGAGGTATGCTTATGATCAATCGATTCTACATAAATTAGCACAATGGAAAAATACATTTATTAGTGAAATCATCAGGGTACTTAAGGCCAGGGTGTCTGTGACCCAGATGTCATGGGAGGTATTTACTGGAAACTTTTCCTTAGCATTGGCATTTTCTCCAATTATTATGAATTGTTTTCCTCTATATCCAGCTCTTCTCTTCAGTCTACGTAAATAATAAAAATAGAATAATTTAGAAATTTGAACATCATGATGACACCCTCACAATTAACACAATCAGGGTACTGTCTGGAAGGCATGTGGGATCATTGTTTACTTCCAACTCTATGAATATGGTGTCCTGGGCTTGTGATGTCACCATTTTCTGAACTACACTGAAAGTCTTAGAAGGAAATGATTGAGGCACTACAAATCATTTGGAAGAGGTAATGCTGTTAACATAAGTGTATAAGTTTACAAGGGGTAGCAAAGGGGCAAGAATGACAGTTAAGCTCTGGTCTATCTGGTATTGTTTTAGAGGAAACATGGAAAGGACAATCCTCTTAGTATTTCCCTACTAGTTAGGGATTGCAAGCTGGTACAGTCACTCTGTAAATAAGTCTGGAGGTTCCTCAGAAAATCGAACATTGCATTACCTGAGGACCCAGCTATATCACTCTTGTGCATATACCTAAAAGATGCTCCAAGAGGTAACAAGGACACATGCTCCACTATGTTCATTGTAGCCTTATTTATAATATCCAGAAGCTGGGTAGAACCTAGATGTCCCTCAACAGAGGAATGGATACAGAACATGTGGTACATTTACACAATGGAGTACTACTTAGTTATTAAAAACAATGTCTACATAAAATTCCTAGGCATATGGATGGAATCTAAAATATCATCCTGAGTGAGGTAACCCAATCACCAAAAAAAAAAAAATGCACATGGTATGTACTCACTGATAAGTGGATATTAGCCCAAAAGCTTGGATTACCCAACATACAATCCACAGACCACATGAAGCTCAAGAAGAAGGATGACCAAGCATTGATGCTTCAGTCCTTCTTAGAAGGGGAAACAAAAATATTCACAGGAGGAAATACGGAGACAAAGTTTGGAGCAGAGACTGAAGGAAAGGCCATCCAGAGACTGTCCCACCTGGGGTTCCACTCCATATGCAGCCACCAAACCCATACACTATTGCTGATGCCAAGAAGTGCAAACTGACAGGAGCTTGATATAGCTGTCTCCTGAGAGGTTCTGCCAAGCATGACAAATAGAGACAGATGCTCACAGCTAACCATTGAACTGAGAATGGTGTCGCCCAATGGATGAGTTAGAGAAAGGATTGAAGAAGAAGTAGAAGGGGTTTGCAACCCCATAAGAACAACAATACTAACCAACCAGAGCTCCCAGGGATTAAACCACCATCCAAAGAGTACACATGGACAGACCCCTGGCTCCAGCTGCTTATATAGTAGAGGATGGCTTTGATGGGCATCAGTGGGAGGAGAAGCCCTTGATCCTGCCAAAGCTTGATGTCCTAGGGTAGGGGAATGGCAGGGTGGCGAGGCAGGAAGGGGTAGAGGTGGGGAACACCCTCATAGAAGCAGGAGAAGGAAGGATGGGATTAGTGGGATTATGGATGGGAAACTGGGAAAGGGGATAACATTTAAAATGTAAATAAAAATATCCATTTTTTTAAAGGGTGCTTTGTGGTTTCTTTCTCAAGGCCTTTCATAACAAAAACCAGCAAGAGCAACACTCCTTTTGAAAAGAGCTTCTGAGAACTCTGGGAGAGAGTGGCAGTGTAGCCAGTGCAGTGACTGACCTAAGCAGGTAGGCTCTACCATTTGCTGACAAAAGCTGGGAATGGGGCCATTTACACAAATTTGGTTGGTTGAAATGTACGAGTTTTGGTTTTTCTGGTCTACAGAACTTTCTTCCCTTTATTTGCACCTCCAACCTGTGATTTCCCTTGAATACTTCATTTCAGTGATTTAAATAAAACAATAATGCAAAACTCCTTTTAAACAACTCTGAGTTCTACCCTAATTCGAATGCATCTTATGAGACTGAACAGGGCAACTCAAGTTCTTCCAGACCTGCTGTATGAGAGAAGACAAAATGGGTCAACTTCTCATTAAAGTAACTTTTAGGGACTGTGGTGGTTTGAGTGGAAAGTGTCTCCACAAGTTCACCTTCAACATCACCAGGTGACAATGCTATGTAGGGAAGTGGTACAACCTTGCTGGAGGAAATACACTACTAGAATGGACTTCAATAGTCCATAGTCTCATCCTTCTCCCAGGTCCCTCTCTTGTAATTTGTGTTCAAGGGTAAAGATGTGATCACTGAGCTTCCCGCTCCAGCCACCTACTGTTTCCCACCATTATAGGCTCCTGTCAAGGAATTTAAACTAAAATAAGCACTGTTTTCTGTAAGTTGCTTTTAGTTTTGGTGTTTTATCACAACAGAAAAGTTACTAATGCAGAGGTCAGCAGTTGATGCAATTGTGGTTTATCATTCCCGTATAAACCACGTTTGGAACAGAAAGTAAGGATACCCAAAAGAAGGTTTTGAGCCAGCATTTGGCTGGTGATGAGGTAGGCCATTCTACCAGGACTAAAGAACCCCCTGAAGCTTTCTCTGCTTTCTTTAGTACAGATAATATGATTTTGGTTCAAGGTAACTCAAATATGGGATTACTGTTGCATGCAGAAGTCTCCAGATGCATGACCTCAGACTATAAATGTCAAGCTATAGACTCAGTCCCAGGCACTTATGAAAAGGAACTGTATAAAGCAGGTATCTGAGGGATAACAGGATCAATTCATTGGTGCTTGGGAGATCAAACAGAAATCTGGAAATGAGAGAAGTGATGAGGAGAGGTAAGAATGTTGCCCTCTCATCTCACGTAAATGCCCTGTCTGTGTCCTTCTGGGCTGAACACAGGATTACCAACCACTTGGCTTCATTGTAGCCCACATACATGCCACTGAAGGACTTGAGGGCTGGAAGGAACAGAGAAATCTTTGTGAAAAACAAGCAGTCTCAGTCAAAAGGCTGAAAGATAGGTGAGCTCCCATAGAAGGGAAATTATTCAGGGAAATTGGGGTGAATCTGGGTAAATTAAAGTAACAAATGACCTTACAAAACAGCACAGAGGCTTTAAAGTCAGGCAGGCTCATTTGCTAAGCACGTGACTTTGGACAAATTACTTTCTCTCTCCAAGTTTCAGTTTTTAAATCTAATAAATGATAATGATTTGGGTAATGGAAATGACTTTCCATTTTGTAGAATTTCTCTAAAAACCAAATAAAACTTTTGAACTCATTGGCCCAGGAACCACCACCAAGCAGACATAATTCATCCACCATTAGTGCCCTATGCTTAGCATCCCTTATTTCCAGAAGAGACAGGAGATAGATGTTCACATGACCTCCTTCCTCACCATCAGATGCCCTTATAAAACAATGACTTCAGTGCACGCTGAAAGGGACCAGATATAGATCTCTCCTGAGAGACACAACCAGAGCATGTCAAATACAGAGATGAATGCCAGCAGCAAACCACTGAACTGAGAACAGGACCCCCTTTGGGGGAATTAGAGGAAGGATTGAAAGAGCTGAAGGGGCTTGCAACTCCATAAGAACACCAATGTCAACCAACCAGAGCTCCCAGGGACTAAACCACTACCCAAAGACTGATCCAGGGCTCCAACTGCATATGTAGCCAAGAATAGCCTTGTTGGGGCACCAGTGGAAGGAGAAGCCCTTGATCCTGCCAAGGTTGGATCCCCAGTGCAGGGGAATGCCGGGGGCGGGGGTGGGCAGTAAAGGGGAGTGGATGGGAGGACACTCTTATGGGGGAGGTGGAGGGAATAGGGGGCTTATGGATGGGAAACCGGGAAAGGGAATAACATTTAAAATGTAAATAAAGAAATATATCCAATTAAAAAAAAAACAAAAAACACAGTGACTTCAATAGCATCATCCTGGAGGACGTTCTGCATAAAGTGTCACACAGAAGGCCTCGAGCAGCCCTTCGTCTCAGTACTCGTTGTAAGAAAGGTAAAGTATCCTGTGCTTTGGAGCCAGGAAGCAGGCCATCTCTGGGTACACGCCTTCCCAGGAGAAGCAGTTTGTGTATGTTGGATCCATGAAAGATTGAAGTCCTGCTAGTGTATACAGACAACATCTGGAAGTTCAGAGCCAAAAATCAACTCAGTGAATCCCATTCTCAAACACTGTGGCTCCTAGTTCCTGGGAGAGAATGTTGAAAGTCTCACAGCACTAAGGCAACTTCTGTGTTTTTTTATGTGCTATGGACTCCAGGCAAGACATCTGGGCTTTTATTGGCTCCTGGTGGGCAGGGAAAGCGGTTATATGTCATGAGACGGAGTACCACCATCCTCCAGTCAGAAGCATGTGTGCAGGGGAGGTGTTGATGGACTCACAGACTTCCTGCCTCAGCTTCTTAGAACCAGTATCCCGGGCATCTACCACTAGATATTTCTATATTTTGGCTAAGTTAGAGATTTTAACTATGTGATCTTATGAGTTTCATAATTTATCCAGCCATTTATTTAGCAATGGAAACTTACAATTTTCAAGTTTCCTTCATTTTAACTGAGCGTGTATAGTAAATAACATTGCACTTGACTGCATTTCTTATACTTTTTTATAAGATTTTGGTGAATGCACTTGTTCTAATATACACTTGTTTCATCTCATGCCTTGAGCATTTGTAATGTAATGTCTAAATTGAAATCTACTTAGATTTCAGTCAGGAATGAGGTGAAGTCTTCTTTACCCCCTGTGTCCCTCTTCTGACTCATTGGTTCAGCATTTATCTCTGCCTGGGCTGTCTGGGGTGATTATGTTTAAGCCCATGGACTGTTTTTATTGGTTTTAGAAGACACATGGAAGCTGGTGCCTAGTGTAGCTCCCTGCAGAAATCAAATCATGTGTCTTAAGAAACTGCTCTTGACACTAACCGATTTAATAGAAAGGCTGCCTTCTATATTGTAAATTCAGAAAAAGCATAACAAGAATTGCTTCACAGTGGCTGCTTTTCAGGAAGCCGCCACCACCACCTTGAGCAAATATCTGGTCCCAGAGTTGTGGAATTTGTTCTGACACGAGAGAGAGAGAGATATTCCCCATTGCAGCTAACAGCTAAAGACCAATGAAGCCTTGTGATAGACATTTTTGTATACGTACTTGAGACAATGGCTTAAAGGAAAAGCAATAGCTTGGCTCGTGACTTCAGGTGTCTCAGTTCCTGTTGCTCAGTCTCATGCCCTTGAACACAGCACTATGCCATTCAAAAGCCTGTAGAGGAGACTGCTCATCTCTTGGTGACAAGGAAGTATAGAGAGAAAGGGACAGGAGATCAGGTATAACCTTCATAGGCTCTTGGTCACTACTTCTCAGACTTGTGTCCTAAAGTTTCCACCATCTCCCAAACTCATATTGCTCACCTAGAACCAAACATTGGATTCTGAAGCTTGTGGGAGACATTTTATACTACACACACACACACACACACACACACACACACACACACACACACACACACACATTTTAATATTAGGCTGAGGAAAATTGTATATCTACCTGCAGAAGAATAATAAAATTAAACCCATATCTCTTACCTTACATACAAATCAATTCAAACCAGATAAAAAAATCTTAACTAAAAATTCTAAACCCTGAAATTTCCAAAGGAAAACTTAAAAAAACACTTTAAGATATAGTATAGCATAGTAAAGAACTCTCTGGGCAGAGACACAGACAGGGATGGGACTAGGAGCAGTCAACCCAAGCTGTGTACACAGGAAATACTATTAAGGAAATGTGTTATTTTAAATGACAATTCAAAACAGAACAGAGGGGGGGAGGGAAGGACAGAGGGAGGGTGGAAAGAAGGAAAGAAGGAAGGAAGGAAGATGGGAGGAAGGAAGGAAGGAAGTAAGGAAGAAAACAGATACGTTTTTTCTACTTAGTGAAAACTGAGGATAACCCACAATCTTGATTATTTTTACTAAAGAAACAGAGAACCAGACAGCTGAGTAACTTTCTTCGAAGGTTTCTCCCACACTAAGATGTCACTAGTCTAGCTGTTTCTCAAAAGGTTTTATATGTTTATGTAAAAACATCCAAATTAAGTAAAACAAAGCAAGTTTTAAGCTTTTCCACTCAATATTCTTCCTATTCTTGGATCACCTGTCATTAGAAAAAGAAAATTTTCTGTAAACAGTGTGAGAGACAGTACCCAGCTTGTTAGGAAATGAAGCAAGAAAAACCCAGGTAAGGTCTTCCAGGACTGCTCCTACTCCTCAGCCCACAGCCCACAGGTGAGATCCCACTTTTGCTCCACTAACTGTCTGAAGAGAGATACACTAGGAATGCACAGGGCATGGGAACCTTGGAGCAGTCTGAGAAAGGTTCCTTCCAGTCTCCATTTGCTCCCAGAGCTAAGGCAGTCCCACAGCCCTCTGAAGCCAAAACATGCCTGGAAAGAACTGGTCTTCCAGGACACTCTCACTCCTAAGATCACAAGTGGGACCCCACTTTCGCTCCACTGACTGTCCAAATAGAGACCCGCCAGGAGCACACAGGGCACAGGAAACATGGAGCAGTCAGGGACAGGACACTTTTGGTCTCCATCTGCGCCCAGAGCTAAGGCTGTCTCACAGCCCTCAAAACCCAAAACCTGCCTAGAAAGAAAGGGTACCCCAGGACTGCTCTCATAACTAAGATCACAGGCTCACGGGCCCACAGGAGGGACAAGCTCCAGTCAGAAACAGTAAGACCAACAAACATCAGAGATACCCAGATGGCAAAAGGCAAACACAGGAACCTAAGCAATAGAAGCTACAACTACTTGGCACCATCAGAACCCAGAAACCCATCACAGCAAATACTGGGTACCCCAACACACCAGAAAAACAAGATTTGGATTTAAAATAAAATCTCGTGATGATGGTAGAGAACTTTAAGTTGGACAAAAATAACTCCCTTAAAGAAATACAGGACAACACAGGTAAACAAGTAGAAGCCCTTAAAGAGGAAACACAAAATCCCTTAAAGAAATACAGGAAAACACAACCAAACGAGTGAGGGAATTGAACAAAACCATCCAGGATCTAAAAATGGAAATAGAAACAGTAAAGAATTCACAAAGGCAGACAACCCTGGAGATAGAAAACCTAGGAAAAAGATTAGGAGTCATGGACACAAGCATTACAAAGAAATATGAAAGATAGAAAAGAGAATTTTGGGGGCAGAAGATACCATAGAAAACATTGACACCAACTGGCAAAGAAAATGCAAAATGCAAAAAAAAAAAAAACACCTAACCCAAAGAAAATCCAGGAAATCCAGGACACAACAAGAATATCAAACCTAAGGATAATAAGTATAGAAGAGAGTGAAGACTCCCAACTTAAAGGGCCAGTAAATATCTTCAACAAAATTATAGAAGAAAACTTCCCTACCTAAGAAAGAAGCATACATATAAGAAGCCTACAGAACTTGAAATAGATTGGACCAGAAAAGAAATTCCTCCCGTCACATAATAGTCAAAACACCAAGTGCACAAAACAAAGAAAGAATGTTAAAAGCAGTAAGGGAAAAGGTCAAGTAACATATAAAGGAAGACCTATCAGAATCACAACAGACTTCTCAACAGAAACTATGAAAGCCAGAAGATCCTGGACAGATGACATACAGACCCTAAGAGAACACAAACTCCAGCCCAGGCTTCTACATCCAGCAAAACTCTCAATTACCATAGATGGAAAAGTCAAGATATTCTATGACAAAATCATATTTACATAATATCTTTCCACAAATCCAGCCCTACAAAGGATAATAGAGGGAAATTAGACCCTAGAAAAAGTAAGAAAGTAATCTTCTTGCAACAAAACCAAAAGAAGAGAGCAACAAACATAATTCTACCTCTAGTAGCAAAAATAACAGGAAACAACAATCACTATTCCTTAATATCTCTTAACCTCAATGGACTCAATTCCCCAGTAAAAAAGACACAGACGAACAGACTGGATACATCAACAGGACCCAGCAGTTTCCTGTGTACAGGAAACACAACTCACTGACAAAGACAGACACTACCTCAGAGAAAAAGAGTGGGAAAATAACTTCCAAATAAATGGTCCCAAGAAACAAGCTGGAGTAGTCATTCTAAGATTGAATAAGATCTACTTTCAACTAAAAGTTATCAAAAAAGATAAGGAAGGACACTTTATATTCATCAAAAGAAAAGTCTACCAAGGTGAACACCTAGGCTGCAAATGCAAGGGCACCCACATCCATAAAAGAAACTTTACTAAAGCTCAAAGCATACATTGCACTACCACACACAATAATAGTGCGAGACTTCAGCACCCCACTCTCATCACTGGACAGATCATGGAAACAGAAACAAAACAGAGACACAATGAAACTAACAGAAATTATGAACCAAATGGATTTAATGGATATCTATAGAACATTTCATCCTAAAATAAAAAATATTAAAATAAAAAATATACCTTTTTCTCAGCACCTCACTGTAGCTTCTCAAAAATTGATCAGATAATCGGTCACAAAACAGACCTAAGAGATAAAAGAAGATGGAAATAATCCCATGCACTCCATCAGATCACAATGGACTAAGGCTCTTCAATAACAAAAAATACAAGAGAAAACCCACATACATATGGAGGTTAAACAACTCTCTACTCAATGATAACTTGGTCAAGGAAGAAATAAAAAGAGAAATTAAAGACATTTTAGAATTTAATGAAAATGAAGGTACAATACAGCAAACTTATGACATACAATGAAAGCTATGCTAACTATAGAGAACCAAATAATCCTGTTTAAAAATGGAGTACAGAGCTTAACAAAGAATTCTCAACTGAGGACTACTGAATGGCTGAGAAGCACCTAAGGAAATGTTCAACATCCTTAGTCATCAGAGAAATACAAATCAAAACAATCCTGAGATACTACCTCACACCAGTCAGAATAGCTAAGATCAAAAATTCAGGTGACAGCAGACGGTGGTAAGGATATGGAAATTATGCAATTAAAAAATAAGCAAAAAAGGAAAAAAGGAAAAAAAAAGAAAATCCAATCACCTAGTGAGGTCTCATAAAGGTGGCAAGTGCATAGTTGATAGCTTATGAGAGGAAGGGCTCTGTGCCTCGATGGCCTGCAGGCAGCTCAAAGGTCATGAGCTGACTGTGAAAGGCTCTAACGACCTTTGTATCTGAACATGTAGGGCAAGGGGAACTTGTTGGGACCTGGGATCTGGGGTCCTGGGGCACTGGGGAGCCAGAAAGCCAGGGAGCCGGGGAGCTGTGGAGTCCAGGAGCTGGGGAGTTGCAGAGCTGGGGAGCCAGGGACAAGGGAAAAGGTGAGCTCAGCTTTTGCTTTGAGCAACTACCAACTCACTTAGAGTCTTGCAAACAGGGGTTGGGGCTGGAGGGTTTACACTTGACTGTAAACTGCCTCACTGTAAACAATCCAGGGAGACAAGGACAACTCTGGAGCAGTCAGACTTGGGGCTGCAGAGAATAGAACAGAGAGCTCACCAAGCTTGAACTCAGGGGTAACTGAAGCCGTCCAAGTATGCTTAGGAAGTGAGTCCAAACTGTAGCTTCAGACTTGCTGTGCGTGGCAGGTAAAGGACTTAGGGCTTTGGCTTCAGTGCACAGGTAGATAGCAAGCCCTACACAGGAGAACAACAAAATGAGAGTGCAAACATGGTTAGCAGGGCTGGTATCGCCACGCTGAGTATCAGGAACCTTGTAGGTAGGAAATATATTCTATAGACAGTTGATATGTGAACTCGGGACACAGAGAGTTTAGTCTATAGATGTTTTTCTATTGGGGTTTATTTTAAGCATATCAGGTTTATCTGTGTCCATGACAGAGAGGCACGGATTCAGGAATCCAGTGGTCCAGTCTAGTAATGGCTTTGAATCCCAGTCTGGTAGAGATGACACTGGAAGAAGAGAGAGGATTGGTTGATTCTCAGTAGTCAGCTCCAAATCGGCTAATTTTTGGCAAAAGAACAATATATGGACTGTCAATAAATCACAGTTGCATTCAGCTTATTCATTTACATTTGTTACAACATAAAGTCCCAACTAGTTTGCCACTCTGGGCCACTGTCATGGTTTGAATATGCTTGGCCCAGGGAGGGGCACTATTTGGAGGTGTGGCCTTGTTAGAGTGGGTGTGGCCTTGTGGGTGTGGCCTTGTGGGTGTGGCCTTGTGGGTGTGGGTTTTAATACCCTTGTCTTAGCTGCCAGGAAGCCAGTTTTGTGCTAGCAGCCTTCAGATGAAGATGTAGAACTCTCAGCTCCTCCAGCACCATGTCTGCCTGGAAGCCACCATGTTCCCTCCCTGATGATAATGGACTGAACCTCAGAACCAGTAAGCAGTGCCATAGTGTCTATTCACAGCAGTAAAGCCCTAATTAAGACAGCCACTCCTCCACCCAATCACCAAGTGCCCCGTTCTCTTGAATACTCCGGTTAGCGTCTTCAGTATTTTTGCTTAAAGAAGTAAGCATACAAATCTGAGCCTCCGGCCAGTGAGGTCTGTATTTTTAAACCATCTACTAGGAGGGTTAGGGAAAGAAAATGGTGGGAAGGGCTGAGAAGGAGTCACTGCCATACGGCAAGTGTTTAGAAGTCGTCAACTCGGAAAAGCCAAGGCTATCGCGTGGAGCAGTCTGCAGTCTTAAGATGAGAGGGAATCCATTGTTTCTCGTGGGAACCTGTAGTGTTTTGCCAAACAATAAGTATTGTTTCACATACATGAAATACAGTGGCCTTTTAAAGCCCTGCTGCAGGTTAATTTAATGCTCTTGAAATGGTCTTATCCGAAAATGGATTTTTGTTTACCTAAATTGATTCCCACCATCACTATTCTATAACCATTCTGCTAAAAGATTTCTCTTGAATGCACGGAAAAAAATATCGAAACCCATTTTAAAGGAAAGCTGTCCTATGTGAGAAATGGTAACTTTTCCACCATTTAGGGCTTGATTAAAAGTATCTGTCTGGGGGAGAAATTTTCCTTCTCTTTGACTTTCTGTAGGCATAAAAAAGATTACCTTTAATGCCCTGGGCATACAGGCATCTCACCAGAGGTGCAGAAGCAAACTTATAAATTGGATTAGGGTCACTGCAGCCTATTTCTGCTGTAATTCCTGGGGGATACAATGTCCAATTAACGCAGGCAATCTTGACAAACGAAAAGGAACATTCTCTCCCACAGTAAGTGCCACCCTTCCAGGTGCTCATTGACCTGTCTGTGCCCTTTCTGCTCTGCACAATGTTCCACTGAGCTTCTGAGGATTTCCAGTCAGGACTGGGCTTTCTGGGAAGCCTGCTCACCTCTCCCGGTCTCCTCATACTGCAACAGCGTTGTATGGTCTGTACTGTTGATGGGCTTGCTGTAGGCTTCTGTGCATGCCTGGCCACTGTTAACCCCTTCATCAGCTTTACTCCCACCGAAATGCAAACACTGGCAGGCAAATATTGCCATCGTCTCACAGTCTCTTTGTGCATGTCCGGGATTTAATAAACACTATATGAGACAATTCTCTACACCATTGCTTGCTAGCCATGTGATCCTAGATGAGTTAGATCGTTTCCCTGTGCCTCAGTTTCTTCAGAATACACCTACGGATATAATACCTATTAGATTAGGGACAGGATTAAAGGAAGAGACCATGAAAAATGTTTATTTAATATTCCATGGCCACAGGAAGATGATGTTTGCCTCCACTAAACCATCTCCTCCTGTGAATAAATGCTGACCATGACCTGGAAAGAGTGAGGAAACCCATTGCCCACATCCTGGAAGAAACATCTGTCATAGTGGCTGATTTGCTCGTGAGTCTAAGACTTGGTCTCAGTAAATAAACATGAGGGATTTTGATGAGCACTCTTGGATTTTGTTCTCGTAGAAAAAAGAGACTTCAAAGTACAAAGACTGTCCCCATCTCTCTTGATATCCACCACCATTGTTTTACGAGCTGTGGCCTCCATCTTGTTTCCCGGAGGAAAACTAAGATTTTTGCAGAGACACAAGGAACATGACATCTTCAAGTTGCAGTGTTGGCTGATACATTTTTCTGTAGACATTTTAGTATGTGAAAATTTAATGACCTTATTGTTAAACCATTCCAGTCAACTCTTCTGCTATTTGAAAGGGACATATCTAAAGCAACAGGATAATCAAGATACTATCTATGTATTAATAGTCTTTGTTTTATTATTTATTATTAATGATTTCAGTCAATGTCAGCATTATTAGACCAATCACAAAAAAGTCAGCCCAGGCCTGAAATTATCTCTTTTTGTCCTGATGCTATCCACAGAAAGTAAAGTCCAGGAGCCCTTTCTTTCCTGCGTAGGAAATATGCAAAGAAGGTAGATGGTGTTTGTGGGAGCATGCATTTTCTTACTGAGTCTCTATACCTCAAGGAAAACAGCACAAGACTGTATAAGTCTGGCTTGTAAAGTCTTCAGACTGATGACCCAGAATACTGAGGGACGTGCTGTGTCAAACCCACCTCAAAGACATTGACTTTGGTCGAGTGAACTCACAGAATAAACTCTTCTGTTGGACTTTGCTCCCCCCTGTTCTCTACCAGGGTGAGTTGATACCTGATTTCTTTGGAATGTCTTCAAGCCCTCCAATCTTCCTGTATGTTCATAGACATTTATTGTTTTTCCATCCTCTGGGTAGACTGTCAAGGTTTCAGAGTTCTCAAGCCCTCCCAGACTTTTAGATACCTGCAACTCACCATGCTAAGAATATCTATCTTCACAGCAGACCAACCACAGTTCACAAAGGATTCCCAGTATGAACAAAATATGCATATGTATTAGGTATACTTACCACTGTACATAACAAAAGGGAACATACTAGGATAAAGAATATATTCTTTCTTAAAACTTTAAGAGAAAGAATGGACATTCTTCCCACTATGTAGGTGTCCTAAGGATCCATCACATTTCCATAGAAAACAAATCACAGAGTCAAACTTAGAGAACAAATATGGTAATGTGTAGGGAATTTTAAAGATGCAGAAACCTATAACCAAACATTAGGCAGAGCTCAGGGAATCCTGTGGAAGATGAGGGAAAAGGATTACAGGAGCCAGAGGGATCAAGGACAAGACATCCCACAGCATCAACTAACCTGTTGAGGCTCATAGAAACTGAACCAACAACTATGTACCTGTGGGTCTGTCCCTTTGCACACATGTTACTGTTTTTTATAGCTTGGTCTTTTTGTGGGTCTCATAACAGTGGGTACTGGGCTTGTCTCTGACTCTTTTTGCCTGCTTTTGGTACTCTTTTCCTCCTAATGGGTGGTCTCCTCCAGATTTTTATGAAGGACGATGCCTAATCTTACTGTAACTTGATATGCCAGCAGTCCTTCCCTTTCTGAAGGGAACTAGAGGAGTAGAGGTAGGGACAGATAGGGGAAGGAACTGAAAGGAAGGAAGGAGGGGGAAACTATCATCAGATATAATATATGAGAAAAGGATAAGCAAAAAATAATTTAAAAAACAAATAGAGTATCTTGACTTCCTGGGAATCTTGGTACTGATAGAGAAACATTAACATTTAGTCATCGCAGAATGACTTATCCAGTAAATACCACATAGTGTGCAGTTTACAAAAGCTTTGTGTCTCCTCTGTATTCTTATTGAAGTTGGTCAGTCCAAGGCTCAGTCTCTAGTTAGAGAAAATAAAGGAGAATAAGATCGAGATATTACAGACTTCGAAAAGTCACCTTGGGAAGGCTGGTGCTATAATCCAGGGGTGGAATGCTTACTTAGCATTTGTGAGGCCCTAGCTGTGGTCCTCAGCACCAGGGACATAAATCTGAACTATAAAAATAACAGTTGCCTTGGCATGGATAAAATGAAAATCTCTCTAAAGCGTAATCTCTTTAAAATTCTCCACATATTACCATATTTGTTCTTTAAGTTTGACTCTGTGATTTGTTTTCTATGGAAATGTGACTGATCCTTAGGACACCTACATAGTGGGAAGAATGTCCATTCTTTCTCCTAAAGTTTTAAGAAAGAATATATTCTTTATCCTAGTATGTTCCCTTTTGTTATGTACAGTGATAAGTATACCTAATACATATGCATATTTTGTTCATACTGGGACTCCTTTGTGAACTGTGGTCAGTCTGCTGTGAAGATAGATATTCTTAGCATGGTGAGTTGCAGGTATCTAAAAGTCTGGGAGGGCTTGAGAATTCTGAAACCTTGACAGTCTGCCGAGAGGATGGAAAAACAATAAATGCCCATGAACATACAGGAAGATTGGAGGGCTTGAAGACATTCCAAAGAAATCAGGTATCAACTCACCCAGGTAGAATAGGGGGGAGCAAAGCCCAACAGAAGAGTCGCCCTTAATACATCCTTGGGAGTTTCAATTGTACTAGGGTTCTAACCCCCAATTCCAGCTGTCTCCCCAGTATTCTCTACATCCTCCCCACAACTGATCCTTCCTGTACCCATACCCACCCCCACAATCCACCCACAATAGTTATTTTGTTTTTCATTTCATTTTTTGTATTTCATTTTGTTTATACACACACACACACACACACACACACACACACACACACACACACACACCCCTGATTCTTCCTTGTTAATTAGCTTCTCTGGGTCTGTGGACTGTATAGCATTGCTGTCCTTTATTTTACAGTATCTCTTATAAGTGAGACCTACCATGTTTCTCTTTCTGAGCCTGGATTTCCTCACTCAGGACGATTTTTCTTTTTACTTCCATTCATTTGCTTGCAGATTTAATGTTTTTAACAGCTGAATAATAATCCATTTTTTCAATGTACCATATTGTCTTTCTCCATCCTTTAGTTGAAGGGCATCTCGATTGCTTGCAGTTTCCGGCCATTATGAATAAATCATCTATGAACAAAGTTGAGCAAGTGCCCTTGTAGTTGGATGAAGTAACCTTTTGTTATCTGCTCAGGTGTAGAATAGCCGGATTTTGAGGTAGAACAATTCCAAATTTTCTGAGACTCTCTCATATTGATCTCCAAAGTGACTATACAAGTTTGCACTCCCACCACCAATGGAGGATTGCTCCATTTCCTAGTCAGCATGAGCTAACACTTATGTTTTTGATCTTAGCCATGCTAACAGGTGTAGGATGAAATCTCAATGTCATTTTGATTTGCATTTCTCTAATGGCTAAGAATGTTGAATGTTTCTTTAACTGTTTCTCGGCTATTTGAGATCCCTCCATTAAGAATTCACTGCTTAGATCTCTACCCAATTTTTAATTGTACGATTTGATTTATTGCTGTCTGCTTTCTTGACTTCTTATATTTTGGAAATTAGCTTTCTGTCAGAAGTGGGGTTGGTGATTTTTTTTCAAATCTGTAGGCTGCCTTTTTTCCAGTTGATGGTGTCCTGTGACTTACAGAGCTTTACAGTTTTATGAGGTCCCATTTATCAATTATCAGTCTTAGTGCCTGCACTATTGATGTTCAGTTCAGGGAATTGTCTCTTGTGCCAATGTGTTCAAGGCTATTCTACTTTTTCTCTTCTATCAGGTTCATTGTATCTGCTTTTATGTTATGTTATGTTCAATCCACTTGGACTTGAGTTTTATGTGGGGTGATAGATATGGATCTATTTGCATTCTTCTACAAGCAGACATTCAATTAGACCGGCAGCATTTGTTGAAGATGCTTTCTTTTGTCTATTGTATATTCCTGGCTTATTTATCAAAAGTCAGGTGTCATAGGCTGTGCATTTATATCTGGGTCTTTACAGATGTATGTGAGTTCCATTTATCCATCTATCTGTGTCTATGCCAATACCATGTGGTTTTTACTACTATAGCTCTGTAGTAGAGCTTGAAATCAGGTATAGTGGTACTTCTGGAAGTTCTTTTAGAATTCAGGATTGTTTAGACTGTGCTATTTTGTTGGTTTGTTTGTTTGCTTGCTTCCGTATTTGCTTTCTCCATACAAATATACAAAGGTAAGTATTGTTCTTTCAAGGTCTGTAAAGAATTGTGTTCAAATTCTGATTGGGATTGCCTGGAAACTGTAGATTGTGTTTGATAAGATGGCCATTGTCACTATGTTAGTCCTACTAATCTACGAGCATGGGAGATTTTTCCATCTTCTGATATCTTCTCCAATTTTTTTCTTAAGAGACTTGAATTCTTGTCAGGCAGATCTTTTACTTACTTGGTTAGAGTTACACCAAGATAGATTACTGGCTATTACTGAAAAGTGATATTTCCCTATTTCTTTTGCAGCTTGTTTATTATTCATATATAGAAACACTACTGGTTTTTTTTAATTAATCTTTTATGCAGCCACTTTGCTGAAGGTGTTTATCAGCTGTAGGAGTTCCCTGGAAGAATTTTTTAGGTAGCTTATGTATCCTTTCGAACCATCTGCAAATAACAACATCTTTACTTCTTTCTTTCTAATTTGTATCCTCTTCTTCTCCTTTAGTTGTCTTACTGATCTAGCTAGAACTCCAAGTACTATATTGAACAAATATAGAGTGAACAATCTTGTCCTGTTGCTGGTTTTAGTAGAAGTGACTTGAATTTCTCTCCATTTAATTTGATGTCAACTATAGACTGGCTGCAAAATGCCTTTATTATGTTTAGGTATGAGCCTTGTATCCATGATCTCTCCAAGACTTTTATCATGAACAGGTGTTGGATTTTGTCAAAGGATTTTTGTATCTAATGAGATGATCATGGGTTTTGGTTTTGGTTTTTTTTTTTTTTCAGTTTTATTTTCATGGTGGATTACATTGATAGATAATCATGTGTAAACCATATCTGGGATGAAGCCTACTTAATTATGGTGGATGATCTTTTTGATGTGTTCTTAGATTCAGTTTGTAAGTATTTTATGAAGTATTTTTACCTCAGTGCTCATGGGAAATAATGGTTTCTAATTCTTTCTCATTGTTCAACCTTTGTGTAGTGTCAAAGTGACTGTGGCCTTATAAAATAAATTTAGTAATATCCCTTCTGGTTTTTATTTTGTGGATTAATTTGAGGAGTATTGGCATTAGCTCTTCTTTGAGAGTCTGCCAGAGTTCTTTGCTAAAAACTATCTGGCCCTGGGCTTGTTTGTTTGTTCGGCAGATTTTTAATGACTGTTTCTATTTCCTTAGGACTTGTAGACTTACTTAAATAGTTCATCAGATTTTGATTTAACTTTGATAAGTAATATCTATAAAGAAAATTGTCCATTTCTTTTAGATTTTCTAATTTTGTGGAATGAAGACTTTTGAAATATGATCTAATGATTCTTTGGATTTTTCTCAGTGTTTGTTGTTATGTTCCCATTTTCATTTCTAATTTTGTTATTCTTTCTGCCTTTTACTTAGTTTGGATAAGAGCAAGAAATTATATTTCTCAATGATTGTAAAATAAGAAAAAGTAAAATGAGAAAAGCATTCTTGTGAAAATCCGATTTTCTTCTGTAAAATGGGGAGTTTTTTTCTGAGATCTCTTCTTAGTGACTGAATAGATGGGGCCCATCAGTGATGTCTGTAACCTCAGAGGTAGAGAAATGAAGAATACCCTTACCTTATTGAAAATGCAATAAAATTAATTTAAAAAAGAAAGAAAGAACTCACAGGTCATGAAAATTTTGTTGGTGAATTCCATAGACATAAGAATAGGGAAGAGAATCACAATGAAAGGGGGAAATGAGAGCTCTGGGGAAAACCCTCAGATCCATACTGTGGCTTTTATGGGAGAAGACCTGGAGCCACTTGACTTTCTAGCAAGTGAGCTCCATCCTGCAAAGCTGTCCAGGTCAGAAGTAGAGCCAAAGCCTTCCATTTACATTTTCAAGTCTCCCCAAACTTCAGAGCAATCACTGAGAATCTGAGACATTAACAGATATCTTTGCTAAGGAGACGTATAGAAAGGCAAAGGCTGGCATAAAAAAGGAGGATAATGAAAGTGAAAAGCCACTTCCTCCCCATCTTTAAAGGGTTGACTCTAGATACAGATTATTAGGGTTCCGCCTCAAATATTCATTACAAAGATGAGGTTTTAAACTTGTCCCCCAGCTCACAGCGCCATCTTGAGGAGATTCTGGAAACTTTGTACGGTTATTCTTAGATGATAGGTAAAGGCCGACTTTGAGTGTTATATACAGTCCCTAGTTTCTACCTTGCTCTCTGCTTTCTGGTCTTCCATGATGTGAGGAATTATGGTGCCTATGATCACATGATGCCTTTATCAACATGGTGGAGTCAATATTTATGTTTCCTATCTGTTATGTCTTTCACATATTGTACTAACAGCAAGGCAAAGTAACTAACGTATTGCAAAAACTATGAAGAATTTGGGTGAACCTCTTGCTTGGTACTTGGACATTCACTGAGTACAAATAACTATAGAGATGATTTAATTTACACATATTAACAGGTATTGTCATATGGTATCTAAATATATGTAATATTTCTTCTACCTCAGTTTCAAGTGCTTTTATAGACTCCTCACAAATGAAATTTAATCAGTGTTTCCCACCAACTACCTTTGGATATAAGTGAGGTTTAGTACTTAAACTGTTGGACTATATTTTTATATACTCAATAGGCTTTATTTAATCCAATAAGCCCATATTGGCTAAATATGAACATATCAGTTACTTTTCTACAGCAGTAATAAAGTAGCATGACCAAGTCATTTATAGAAGAAAGGGTTTATCTAGGCTTAAATTCCAGAGGGGTAAAAGTCCATGATGGCAAAGTGAAGGCAGCAAGTAGCAAGCATGGTGGCTGGAGCTGTTTACATGTTGAATCATGAGTAGGGAACAGAGAGAACAAACTCAAGTGCTGGCAGGAGTCTTGCTTTCTTAAAGCCTTCTTCCAATGACATACTGCCTCCATCCAGGCTACACCTCCTTAGTGCTCCAATAGCACTCTCAACTGGGGCTTGACTATTCAAACATCTGAGCCTGTGGAGGACATTCTTGTTCAAACCACCACAAGGAAGCATGAGCTGTAGAGAGCCTGTCCTGGTGGACCACATGTGTCTTGTCTCTGTAAGGCAATTGGAAGGGTGTAGACTTGCCTCATCAGAAGTCACCCAAACAGTTCCTGAAAACTAGCACTACTGCCTGAACAAAGCCCTTATCTCCTTAGGAACAAGGGTTGGTTCTCACATTAACAGGTAGCGAAATTCCATTCTCCTGGAAAATGAGTGCAAATTTGTGCTTTTTAACATGATCAAAAGAATACAGTAGAAAAGATACTTATGAATTTCTGAGGTCAAACCATATGAAGCATTTCAGTTGGCACCTAGTCTTTCGGTGTGCCAGCTCTGGAAAATCCAGACACCATGTAATAAGATGTATGACTTCACTGAAAGAAGCATGCCTTGAAGGAGCCCAAACTGAAAATATTTTAGTCTAGATAGATACTGGGCAGTCCACTTCTCTTCCTGCTGTTCTAGTGAGAGCACCAGACACTTTTGGGTGAATGAGACAACTGGGGGCATTCTTCAAGTACAAGACAAAATGTACACAGCACAGGTAATACCAATGGCCCTAGTATAACCACCTAGCTGAGCCAGGCAACCATAGAACCTTAAAAAAGAGATAACTTGGGTTGGAGATTTAGCTCAGTGGTAGAGCGCTTGCCTAGCAAGTGCAAGGCCCTGGGATCGGTCCCCAGCTCCGGAAAAAAAAAAAAAGAGATAACTTTAAATAGTAGAGTTTCAAATGTTTTTATAAAGCAAAAAAAAAAACCTTTTAGAATTAAACTACATACAATTTTTCATGTTCAATACGTGTTTCTCAATTGCTTTTCCAAATGACTTTAACTGTTGGTCTCTTGCTATGACTGTATAAAAATTCATAGGTTTCTGAACCCTTTCTTTTATACTATGTTTGTGAAACAATTTCCTGCTGATATTTTTACTTTGTCTCTGAAATAAAAGAACCATTTGTGATTTCTGTTTGCAAGGGGAAGTTTTATTGGTTGTAGTCAATACACAGGATGAGAAATATTTCTTGCATTCTTAAATAAATAATGTATGCTCACAGATTGGCATGTCTGGTTATCAGTGGACTCATGTTTTCACATTACAATGTTCAGAAGCAATCTTAGAGAAAGGATCCAACTGTGTTCAGGAGTCAGTGAAAGGCCAACCTGAAGGTCTCTCATGCAGAGAGACAGTTCTTCTCAAGGTGTTCATGGTTCTAAATATAAAGTTATGTTTCTTTTATCTCTCTGATCCAGTCAAACATGAACAACTCAACTGCTGTCAGAGATGAGTACATCGAATCAGATCATTGAAATTCTGTGGGGATTCTTTGGGAACACATAGAGGGCCAATCCAGTGATTTTTAGTAACTTGAAAGATGACAGGATTCTACTTTGATCCCATCACTGAACAAGTTCCTGGCCAAGCACACAAAATAATGGGGTGTCTAAACTTAACCCTAAGCAGAAAAACCTGTCTTTGCCAAGTCACCATTATTTGTGCAGTGTAGGAATCCTCCATTGTTTTCTATGGTCAACAAGTATTAAGTCATGTAAGCATAATGCCTGGTTGTTGCATACAATGTAGAATTATGCATGCTTCAAACATTTCCATCTG